>NC_081540.1:19865592-20020592 GCF_030273125.1 Centropristis striata
GTGTGTGTGTGTGTGCGTGTATCTTTAACTGTTATTACATTAAATGACCAGTGTGTGTGTGTGTGTGTGCGTATCTTTAACTGTTATTACATTAAATGACCAGTGTGTGTGTGTGTGCGTGTATCTTTAACTGTTATTACATTAAATGACCAGTGTGTGTGTGTGTGTGTGTGCGTGTATCTTTAACTGTTATTACATTAAATGACCAGTGTGTGTGTGTGTGTGCGTATCTTTAACTGTTATTACATTAAATGACCAGTGTGTGTGTGCGTGCGTGTATCTTTAACTGTTATTACATTAAATGACCAGTGTGTGTGTGCGTGCGTGTATCTTTAACTGTTATTACATTAAATGACCAGTGTGTGTGTGTGTGTGTGTGTGCGTGCGTGTATCTTTAACTGTAATCACATCAAAACATCAAAGCGTGGGGTCGACCAATCAGAGCAGAGCAATCAACGGAATTAACAGCTGTGGAATCTTCTGGCAGAGTGAAAGCAGCCAGAGGTGGGCAGAGTGAAATTTCTGGCCTCGAACAGAAAGCATTTTTGGCAAAACCATAATACCTATCATTGATCCGACTTCACTTTGAGTGTCCTGAGTTCTTCCTGAACCTCTACATATGTTTTTTTTTTAAGAAAAATAAAAAAATAGCTTTGTTAGAGCGATCTAAAAAAACAGTTAAATCTCACTTTTTCCGAAATCTTCCTGCGTTTTTAATATGGGACCCAATGAGGCTGTTGGTGGTTTTGGTGGCGCATCTTTGCGTCGTACACCCAAACTATAACTCTGACAGCTTTACCAGAGGATTGTGAGTGAGAAGACTAATTTTCCTACATTTCTATGTATAAATTATTTCTGTAGAGTGGAATTTGCGGCCTGGAGTGCAATTTTCAAATTAATTTTTTGACAGTTTTACCTCTCCCTCTACACTCTGAGCGATGACATCACACACTCTGACACGAACATTCCGTGCAATACACACCCATTATAATCTCAGAATTTCTCCAAAAATGATCATGGTCATTGAACAGGGATTGATAAAAAACTATATGACCTATCGAAATGCAAATTAATACACCAATACACAAGACTTGTGTCTACTGTTTAAAGTTTAAATGGAGTCTCTAGGTGAAATTATGCCGGAGAAGTAGACGTCTGAAAATCTTCAATTAATGTTCTTTTTTGCTCATTTTCTTTCGGCCGTCCCATTCATTTCAATGCAAAATTTTGGGCAGTTTTTCGCGACTTACGTAGCGAAAAATTCGTATTCCATAGAGAAAAGTAATAGCACACCGATCCCGATCAAACCGCACTTTTTCATATATAATTTGTCGGGCAGGACGTAGCGGGACGAAATTGCGTCCGCAAGAGGAAGAAGAAGAAATCCACAGTATAACAGTAGTGCTCGGTGCGATTGCCCCGAGGCCCTAATTACAAGTTGAAAATAACTTTGATGAGAGAAAGAAGTAAGAACTCTTGATCTTTAAGCCAAACTGGAGTCAACAGAAGTATTCAACATTATTCCAAAAGCATATTACATAAAATACAAAACATAAAGCATTGATAAAGACAAATCAGACTACTGATCGTTATCATAGATCTGAGCGGGAGGCGAGACGTCATGGAAGGGCTGATCTGCTGTCTCACTGGATTCTCCTGCACGATCAGATTGAAATCAGGAGAGATCAGTTACTGCTTGCATAATCATTATATTAATTGACTTTATAACTTAATCACGTCTCACCTTTACACCCGCATCTTGTTGCAACACATAGAATCAGTACAATCATGACAAACACCATGATTCCAACAACCTGGTACACAAATGGCCAGAAAGTGTCTGGAATTTCTCGACTTTCTGTAAGTAAAGAAAATATAGTTTTTGGTTCATACAATCAATATAAAGCCGCAATATCACTGTGAGACATTGAATTAAGCTCTTTTTATCCGGTTCTGTATTATCTCATTATATCAGTATTGCAGGCCACAGTGGTGAGCTCGACTTTGCCTGAAAAGTGTTCAGATTGTTTATTTGCACAACGAAATCAGGTTCAGTCTGATTATTTTGGGGAATAATAAAAAGTGACAAGTGTGAAATAAGTTTTTTTTCTTCATTCAGATTTGGCCTTTTTCACTTTATCCGATTAATAATCAATGTGATGAAGTCCTAATCAACAGATTAGATGATCAAAATATGTCTCCTATCATCCAGCTAGTATGACTTACCGTGTACAGAGATGTTGATGTTGTGACTCACGCTGACTTCAGATCGACAGTGATACTGACCAGAGTCATTTCTGAGTATTTTTTGGAAATGTAAAAACGATATTCCTTCATAATCATCCAAACGTTTCCACTCCTCTGTAATGTGGCTTCCACTGCTCACATTGACAGGGACAGCTGTGCCATTTTTCTCAAATGTATACCAGGTCACTGTTGGTGGTTTTTTGTTGCAAAAAGCAACTATGCAGTTGATCCTGAGGTCTTCTCCAGGGAAAGCTTCATAAGCCGTGTGGCGACGTACATTGAGATCAACTTCACAATCTGGATTTTCACCTGCGGAAGGAAAATAACAAAAAATTGCAGATTGGTCTGTCTCCTGGTTTTATTAACTGGTATATGAATAACATGCCATTTCCACATTTCATGTTATCGCAAAACCAATATCGCCAATATCATGATTTTAGACAAGTGCCTCAGAGGTAAAGAGACGTATAGAGGACGAGTTTATTTAGGTGTATTTAAGCAAACTCTCTGAGTTTAAATGTACATTATGTTATGTTATGAATATTTTCACCACTTTATTTTGTCAGCCCTTCATGACGAGTAACTTGATCAGTTATATTCATCTATTCTCTCGTCAAAGCCACCAGACTCCATTGACAAAAACCGCCATTTTTATCTCACAGAACACAGGTGTTGCTAGTCTCCTGCTGCATCAATCAGTTAGTTAGTTAGTTAGTTAGGTGGGTTTTTTAGTGCCAAACCACATTAAAACACCAAAGTCACACAATACCACAAACAATCTCGCCGGTCAAGGCAGCAGATCAGCAACTCCTTTGTTCTTAAGTCCCCACCAGAAATGGCTGTCATACAGTAAGAGAAAGCGGTGAAAATATTGTAAATAGAGAGTAGAATAAATTGATATTGACTTCTTAGGTAGGCCGATCTACATTTAGCTGCTGCCTCGGTCCTCAGCAGTACATAGCTTAGCTCTCCTGCCTTCATTTCCACAAGGTAATACACTGACTATGGAGAAGGAGCTCACAAAAGAAGAAAGCAACAAAGCAGTATGTGCTAAATTGAGTCCCATTACTTTTGTTGTTTTTTAGCCACTGGGACTAGCTTACTGCTACTTTCACTATCTCACAGCAGGTTACATTATCAGCAGCAGCAGCAGCAGCCATCAAATGGAAAATTTAGGTCAGTGAGTCATATGTGGTGAGAAAACCCTTTGCTTTGGCCTTCGTGCTTCCTGAAATCTTCAGGAAGCATTAAATATGTTTAAATTCACATCACAGAATGTGAGAATGTGCATTAGGATCAGCCAATGTTAAAGAAAGAGTTGAGCTTTGAGAGAAAGTGTCAACCAAGAGGCTAAATTTAAGACAAAAGAGCTGCTCCGTATCTTTACGTTTAATCAACATTTTCAGAATAATTAAGATAATATATAATATATGTGGAAACAGGAAAAGCTCATTTTGTGTCATTTCTACTGCCTGAATGTTTGTATAAGCCGTCTACATCTTTTCAAACTCTATAAGGATTCATCTCGTTGGATTCCAGCCTGTCTTATTCATTTCCGTGTTGAGTTTAAATGCTGCGTTGTTGAGTCTGTGGTCCAGTCTCTATGGCTGCTCTGGATTTTATGTATTCATAATAATAATAATAATATTAATAAGTATATTTGGAACATTTTCACTCTTTTCTGATGTTCAGTAAAGCAAAATTTTAAATCATTTGATCCGCTTTGAGGAAAACAATGTTGAAGACAAAGACCTGCTCCGATTAAGAGCAAGCCAGGTAGATGAAATAACAAAAACTTACTTTCAGCATCCAAAGTGAGGCAGCGCAGTGCCAAGATGAACACATGAAGGATGTTCAGGGACTTTGATCTCATGGTGGAAACACTTCAAAAACCGGCAATCCACTTCTATAAAACAACTATCACTGCCCGCCTTCTAAACATGGCACAGTAAAAGACTTGGTCTACTTCCTGCTTATTACTGTGGTCTTACGCTCAACAGCGCATATCAAAGCCCATAAAAGGACATTTTAGGTATGAACACAGCTTGGTATATCTGCTACTTTGGGGGTTTGTGTCTACGTTAATGCTTCTGTGATATTAGATTGGATAAATGGTTTTCAGAACATTCATATAGCAGTAAAAAACTTTTTTCTATGTAAATATAAGGCGTCAAGGCACTTTCCGGTGTTTCGTGGGCATTTTGAACAAGATCACCACAACCAGTGTAAGCAGAAGTGATTTACACATATTTAACAATCTAGGTGTGAAATTTTATTCATGCACATTGAGATTTACATGTCTAATTACAAGTTGAAAATAACGTTGATGAGAGAAAGCAGTAAGAACTCTTGATCTTTAAGCCAAACTGGAGTCAACAGAAGTATTCAACATTATTCCCAAAGCATATTACAGAAAATACAAAACATAAAGCATTGATAAAGACAAATCAGACTACTGATCGTTATCATAGATCTGAGCGGGAGGCGAGGCGTCATGGAAGGGCTGGCCGCTTGGATCTGGTGTCTCACTGGATTGTTCTGCAGGAAATGATTGAAATCAGAAAAGATCAGTTACTGTTCGCACAATCATTATATTAATTAACTTCATAACTTAATCACTTCTCACCTTTACACCCGAATCTTGTTGCAACACATAGAATCAGTACAATCATGACAAACACCATGATTCCAACAACCCGGTACACAAATGGCCAGAAATTGTCTTGAATTTCTCCGCTTTCTGTAGGTAAAGAAAATATCGTTTTTGGCTCATACAATGAATATAAAGGTGCAATATGAATGTGATACATTGAATTAAGTTCTTCTTACCCGGTTCTGAAGTATTGCAGGCTACAGTGGTGAGCTCGACTTCGCCTGAAAAGATTGTTTATTTGCACAACTAAATGAGGTTAAGTTGGATTCATTTGGGAAATCACAAAAGGCTTCTAAATTAATAATTCAGTAGAAATAATTGATATCTTGTTTGCTTCTCTCTTTATTCAAACACGTTAAAAACACAAAACCAATTCAAATAAAATAAATTAAAAATAAGAACGTTACAATTTTCTGCAGAAATTTAACAAATTCACAAACAAAATAAGCCCAAATAAATGTCAAAATTACAAAAAAAAAAAAAAAAAGCAATGAATGTATTGAGTTACGTGCAACTGCAAATGTTTAAAAGAAAGTTATACAGGAAGATGTGAAATATGTTGGGGTTTTTAAATAAAATGCTAGAAACAAATTTAGATTTTTAATTTTATCTGATTATTTATTGATTGAAGTCATAATTGACTGATTATTAGATGATCAAAATATCCATAATCACTTACTGTAGACAGAGACGTTGATGTTGTGACTCACACTGTCTTCACTTCGACACTGATACTCACCAGAGTCGTTTCTGAGTATTTTTTGGAAATGTAAAAACGATATTCCTTCATAATCATTCAAAGGATCCCACTCCTCTCTAATGTGGCTTCCACTGCTCACATTGACAGGGACCGGTACGTCAGTTGTCTCAAATTTAAACCAGGTCACTGTTGGTGGCTTTTTGTTGCAAGAAGCAACTGTGCAGTTAGTCCTGAGGTCTTCTCCAGGGAAAGCTTTAAAAACCGTGTTGCGACGTACTTTGATTTGAACTCCACAATCTGGATTTTCACCTGCAGAAGGAAAATGAGAAAATGTTGCAGTGTTATGAATATTTTCACCACTTTATTTTGTCATTAGACAGTCCTTTTTGACGATTAACTTGAACAGATATATTCAACTATTCTCTCGTCAAAGCCACCAGACTCCATTGACAAAAACAGTCATTTTATCTCACAGAACACAGGTTGCTCGTCTCCTGCTGCATCAATCAGTTAGTTTTTTTTAGTGCTAAGCTACTTTAAAACTCCAAATTCACACAATAACACAAACAGTCTCACCGGTCAAGGCAGCAGTAAATCAGCAACTCCTTTGTTCTGCAAGATAAAATTACTGCTTTTTTTCAAAGGAGTCTGGTGTCTTTTAAAGAGAGCATCGATGGATAAACCAGCTTAAATTCCCTTTCGGAAATGGCTGTCTAACAGTAAACAAAGTAATGAAAATATAGTAAATATAGAGTATATTAACTCGATATTGACTTCTTAGTATAGTATATAGTATATAGTATATTTACATTTAGCTGCTGACTCGGTCCTCAGCAGTACATAGCTTAGCTCTCCTGCCTTCATTTCCACTAGATAATACACTGACTATGGAGAAGGAGCTCAATTCAAAAATCCAGACAAAGCAATATGAGCTGAATTGAGCCCGATTACTTTTGCTGTTAGCCACTGGGAATAACTAGCTTACTGCTACTTTCATTATCTCACAGCAGGTTACATTATCATTTCTGCATTAGTCCCCAGTGCAGAAAACAATTTGATCACAGAAAAGTCGTATCGTTCTGTCATGCAGCTGCAGCCATCAAACAGTAAATTTAGCGAGTCAGCGAGTCATCTATGTGGTGAAAAAAAACCCCTTTGCTTTGGCCTTCGTGCTTCCTGAAACCTTAAGGAAGCATTATAAATGTTTAAATTCACATAACAGAATGTGAGAGTGTGCATTAGGATCAGCCAATGTTAAAGAAAGAGTTGAGCTTTGAGAGAAAGTGTCAACCAAGAGGCTAAATTTAAGAGAAAAGAGCTGCTCCGTATCTTATGTTCTTGCATTTTTTGATCCCGTTTAAGGAATTGAAAACAAAGAAATGTTAAATTGCGAAAGACAAAAGACCTGCTCCGATTGAGAGGAAGCGGCGAGGTAGATAGTTTAAGAAAAACTTACTATCGGCATCCAAAGTGAGGCAGCGCAGTGCCAAGATGAACACATGAAGGATGTTCAGGGACTTTGTTCTCATGGTGGAAACACTTCAAAAACCAGCCACTTCTATCAGACAACTATCACTGCCCGCCTTCTATACATAGACACTCAAAGACTTGGTCTGCTTCCTGCTTTGATCACTGTGGTCTTTGGCGTTGGCGTGCCACTATTTCACTCAACACACAGGGCATGTCAAAGCCACAAAAAGGACATTTTAGGTATGAACACAGCTTGGTTTATCTGCTACTTTGGTTTTTTTTGTGTCTACATTAAAGCTTCTGTGATATTAGATTGGATGAATGGTTTTCAGAACATTCATAAAGCAGAAAACAACAATTTTATGTGTAAATATAAAGGCGTCTTTTCTCTGAGCTTCTCTGTTCTTTGTTGTATCGTAACTATTTCACCAGTCGGACACAATGTCACACTTTCCAGTGTTTTGCAGACATTTTGAATAAGGTCGCCAACACAGTGTAAGCAGAATAGATTTACACATATTTAACAATCTAGGTATGAAATTTTATTTATGTACGTGGAGATTTACATGTCTAATTACAAGTCAAAAGTAATTTTTATGAGAGAAAGCAGAAAGAACTCTTTGGTGACGATCTTTAAGCCAAAGTATTCAACATTATTCCCAAAGCATATTACATAAAATACAAAACATAAAGCATTGATAAAGACAAATCAGACTACTGATCGTTATCATAGATATGTTCAGGAGGCGAGGTGTCACGGCAGGGCTGGCGGCTTGGGTCTGGCTTGTCAAAGCATTTTTCTGCATGAAAAGATTAACATCAGGAGAGATCAGATTAGTTACTGTTCTCATTATTCATCATTATATTGCAAATCTCCTATTTAACCCTTCTAATGCACAACATGGGTCAAAAATGACTCATTCATCCAAATTTGATTTAAAATTAAATGACCTAATACTATAATAATAGTAATTTGTTTCAAATAGTTACTTTCCACACTCATATATTTCATATATTTAACATGTTTGTGTATCATTTTGTCACACATACAGTGTATCTGGAAGGTATTCACAGCACGTCACTTTTTCCACATTTTTTTATGTTTCAGCCTTATTCCAAAATTGATTAAATTCATTTTTCCTTAAAATTATACACATAATACCCCATAGTGACATTTTTGTCCCATGCTGTGCATTGAGTAGCGATACAAAAAGGGTTTTTATTCAAAAAGTAAGAAATTAAAACAAAATATTAGGATGTATGATGATCAAAAACAAGTTGATTTAGGAAAACCTGGAATACTGAATGATGAAATTAATTTATTGTAAAGTTATAGAAAATTAAAAACTCAGTCGGGTCACTTTAGAGCAGTAGTTCTCAACCTTTTTGAGTCGCGACCCCCAATTTAACATGCATGTTGTCCGCGACCCCCGCTCACTGAACACAATCTCACACGCACAGTTCAGATCACCCAAAAAAAGGAAACAAAATGACCAAAAAAAGGAAACAAAATGACCAAAAAAGACTCAAAATGACCAAGAAGACACTAAATGACCAAAAAAAGACACAAAATAACTAAAAAAAAGACACAAAATTACCAAAAAAAGGAAACAAAATTACCAAAAAAGACACAAATTGACCAGAAAATGATCAAAAAAAGACACAAAATTACCAAAAAAAAAAAAAAAAAAGACCAAAAAGACTAAAACACATGAACACTTTAACACAGTGGAGACAGAGCTGACTTCCATAATGATTTGGCGACCCCCAGAAATCATCTCGCGACCCCAATTGGGGTCCCGACCCCAAGGTTGAGAACAGCTGCTTTAGACCCATGTTGTGCATCAAAGGGTTAAAAAGTATTTTTTAATTAGTTTTTACTGTTTTTTCAGGACCTTCAGCAAGATGTTCTCACCTACACACGGACATCTTGCTGCAACACAAAGACTCAGCATTATGACGACAAACACCACCAGTCCAACAATACGGCAGGCGTGCAGCCATGGAGGGTCCAATTCTGGTTTATCTGCAACATGAAAAGCATTAAAAAATAAGTTAGTTTTTGCTCAGAAATGTAGCATTTTCAATACATTAAAAGTAGGGCCGGGACCCGATTACAAAAAATAATGTAATTAATTAGAGGCTTTGTAATTAATTAATCAAAATTAATCGCATTTTAATCGCATATAAATATTTAACCTGAGAACAGTGAGAAGTAATTTTTTCCACATGTATTTTTAGTATACCATTGAATAATGACTGAATACATAAGCTGAAGCAACAAAAATATTGTTTATTTTTGTTCAAGTCCAACAGACCAGTGACATTTTTGCCATTAAGTGTAGCAATAGCATATTTATAAATATAGTACATTTCATAAAATCAGGTAGCCTATAGGTAGGTAGACCTTCTGTAAACTAGAATACTTTGGTTTTTGAAGTAAAACACAATCCACGCTAGCTAGCACGCTAGCCGCTAGCTGCTATATGTTTAGCATTGAGGTGATACTTGAGGCTGGATGTGCTGCTATGGTGATATGTGAATTCCTTGTTGCCTAGCAACACAACCATGCTCTTATGGACGCTTCCATCCGTTGGTTTTTAGTAACTAAATGTCCCATCATCCACGGGGCCAACCAAAGGTCTCATCAGCTTCTTCCTTCATGTTCACTGTGGTTTGTTGTTGTCTCAACTCATCAACGCTAGTTGGTGCTCCAGTATAATCTGTCCTCCTGAAACTCATCCAGTGAGAAACGTTCCGCGGTGCAAAAATAAGTGCGATTAAAATGCGTCAAATTTTTTTTAAAAATTAATCTTAATTAACGCGTTAAAGTACCGGCCCTAATTTAAAGGGATAGTTTGTATTTATTGAAGTGGGGTTGTATCAATTCAGTATCATGTTTTTGTTGCTTTACTGTTTTTTGACAGGGAACTGAAGCGATTCTTTGCTCTGTTCACGTCCACCAGAATCCATTGGCAAAAACAGTAATTTTACCTCTCTGTTCAATGTCTTTAATAGCAGTGATGGAAAGTACATTTACTCAAGTAGTGTGTTTTGAGGCACATGTACTTGGAGTAATTTCACAGTGAGTGTGGTATTTCACTTAAGTAAAGGATGTGAATCCTTCTTCCACCACTGTTTAACAGTGACTCTACAGGATCACACTGCTGTTCTGCCATGCAGCCTGATGTTTTACTGCTTATCGACATTTTCAGAAAGAGGAAACTGATGTAGGTCTACCAATGAAAAAAAAAAGTTTTTTCATGCCATTTGTACTCCCTTAAATAGTTGTATTAGAACAAATATCTAATATTCCATCTACATATAGTCTAAGAAGATCCTCCTGAGGTCAAACTAAAAATCTGCATGATAGCATCAAAGACCCACTTTGCAATTCTACATTTTGCCATTTTTAAAACTAGAATCAGATGAAACATGTTGAGTGAGAGAGCTTACCGTTAGCTTCCACAGTGAGGAAGAGCGCAGCGAGGATGAACACATGAAAGATGTTCAGGTAGTTATTTCTCATGGTGGGAACACTTCAAAAACCTGCTATCCTCCTCTGTAGAACAACTTTCACTGCAGGTCTGCTCTACATATCTCAGTTAATGACATGGTTTACTCTGTTTCCTGCTTTGATCACTGTGGTCTTTGGTGTATGCATACCCCCATTACACTCAACATACAGGGCATATCAGAGCTTAAAAAGGACATTTTAGGTATGAACACAGCTTGATACATCTGCTACTTTGGGGTTTTTGTGTCTACATTGATGCTTCTGTGATATTAAATTGGATAAATGGTTTTCAGAACATTCATAAAGCAGAAAACTATTTTCTGTGTAAATATAAAGGAGTTCTTTCTCTCTTGTATCTTTGTTGTATCGTAACTATTTCACCAGTCGGACACAATGCAGCACTTTCTGGTGTTTTGCAGGCATTTTGAATAAGGTCACCACCACCAGTGTAAGCAGAATAGATTTACGCATATTTAACAATCTAGGTGTGAAATTTTATTGATGTACTTTGAGATTTACATGTCTAATTACAAGTCAAAAGTGACTTTAATGATAGAAAGCAGTAAGAACTCTTGATCTTTAAGCCAAACTGGAGTCAGCAGAAGTATTCAACATTATTCCCAAAGCATATTACAGAAAATACAAAACATAAAGCATTGATAAAGACAAATCAGACTACTGATCGTTATCATAGATATGTTCAGGAGGCGAGGCGTCACGGCAGGGCTTGCGACTTGGGTCTGGCTTGTCACAGCATTTTCCTGCATGAAAAGATTGACATCAGGAGAGATCAGATTAGTTACTTCATTTTAACAGTTTTTTCAGGTTAGACTTTCAGCAGGAAGTGTCTCTGCTGCTGAACTATCAATGCATGTTCTCACCTACACACGGACATGTTAGTGCAACACAAAGACTCAGCAGTGTGACGACAAACACCACCAATATAGCAATACGCCAGGTATGCAGCAGCCACCTGTCGTCCAATTCCTGATTCTCTGCAACATACAAAGAGGACTTTTAATAAAGCATTAAAGAAGAATTTAGTTTTTGCTCAGAAATGTAGCAGGAAAGGAATGAGATGGTATGGTTCTGACATCAAACTGAACACTCAGCTCAGCCAGTCATGTGGCATCTGTGTGGTTGAAGCAGTTCTGTACTTCCTGAATTTTCAATACATTTAAAGGGATAGTTTGTATTTATTGAAGTGGGGTTGTATCAATTCAGTATCATGTTTTTGTTGCTTTACTGTTTTTTGACAGGGAACTGAAGCTTTTCTTTGCTCTATTCACGTCCACCAGACTCCATTGGCAAAAAAATTAATTTTACCTCTCTGCTCCAATGTCTTTAATAGCAGTGATGGAAAGTACATTTACTCAAGTAGTGTACTTACAATTTTGAGGCACGTGTACTTGGAGTAATTTCACAGTGATTGTGGTATTTCACTTAACCCATTGACGCCTAAAACTTCCTGTAAAACCTCTGGGCGATTTTAAAATCAGCCCCTAAAACCTGACGTTTTTCTGGAAATTCAACAGAAGTGTCAACTCTTCTACTAAATAATAGATTTTTCAGCCTCTGTAGCAGATAGAAATGAAATTCAAAAAGTATTTGAGAGCTTATACAAATACTACAAAACGACGTATCCGCTTTCCAGGCTTCAATGGGTTAATTAAGGATGTGAATCCTTCTTCCACCACTGTTTAACAGTGACTCTACAGGATCACACTGCTGTTCTGACATGCAGCCTGGTTTTTACTGCTTATCGACATTTTCAGAAAGAGGAAACTGATGTAGGTCTACCAATGAAAAAAACAAACATTTTTCATGCCATTTCTACTCCCTTAAATAGTTTTATTAGAACAAACATCTAATATTTCATCCACATATAGTCTAGGGAGATCCTCAAACTAAAAATCTGCATTATAGCATCAAAGACCCACTTTGCAATTCTACATTTTGCCATTTTTAAAACTAGAATCAGATGAAACGTGTTGAGTGAGAGAGCTTACCGTTAGCTTCCACAGTGAGGAAGAGCGCAGCGAGGATGAACACATGAAAGATGTTCAGGTAGTTATTTCTCATGGTGGGAACACTTCAAAAACCTGCTATCCTCCTCTGTAGAACAACTTTCACTGCAGGTCTGCTCTAGATATCTTAGTTAATGACATGGTTTAATCTGTTTCCTGCTTCGATCACTGTGGTCTTTGGTGTATGCATACCCCCATTACACTCAACATACAGGACATATCAAAGCCCATAAAAGGACATTTTAGGTATGAACACAGCTTGATACATCTGCTACTTTGGGGTTTTTTGTTTCTACGTTTATGCTTCTGTGATATTAGATTGGATAAATGGTTTTCAGAACATTCATATAGCAGAAAACAACTATTTTTATGTAAATATAAAGGCGTCTTTTCTCTGAGCTTCTCTGTTCTTTGTTGTATCGTAACTAGTCACCAGTCAGACTCTGTTCGACACAGTGACGCACTCTGTGTAAGCAGAATAGATTAACACATATTTAACAATCCAGGTGTGAAATTTTATTTATGTACATGGAGATATACATGTCTAATTAAGTCGAAAGTAACTTTGATGATAGAAAGCAGAAAGAAGTCTTTGGTTACGATCTTTAAGCCAAAGTATTCAACATTATTCCCAAAGCATATTACATAAAATACAAAACATAAAGCATTAATATAAACAAATCAGAGTAGATGAGAGGCGGGCGAGGCGTCACAGGAGGACCTGCGGCTTGAATCTGGTGAGTCATCGAGTTCTTCTGCAGGAAAAGATTGACATCAGATTAGTTACTGTTCTCAGGATCATTATCATGAAAATCACCTGTATTGAAACAGTCTTTTTGAATCAATTTTTACTTTAGACTGTCAGCAGGAAGTGTCTCTGCTGCTGAACAATAACTGCTTGTTGTCATAAAAACATACCTCCACACCAACATTTAGCTATAACACAGAGAGTCAGCATTATGACAGCAACCACAGCCAATCCGATCAATCTGTGCATATTAGGCCAGAAAGGGTCCCCCTCCGGATTATCTGCAACATAAAAAGAGGACTTCGGTAACGCTTTATATTAAGGTTCTTGTAATAACCATTAATTAACAAGTAATAAGGCCCTTGTAAGTCCTTACAAGATGCTTATTAACATTATTGTGTGTTTATAAGCTTATATAAGTCTTAATAATGGCATTACAAACACCCATGACCCACCCATTATGTCATTGCCATGCCTTTATTAATCTTATTTTGTTTGCTTATTTTGTGTGCTTGCTTGCAAAAGCACACTAATTGTTATTCCGTGGGCTTATGTCTTATTCTTCCGTTTCTTCCGTGGTGTTTTTTCGTCCGACTACTCCTCCCAGAGTTTTGGTCGCACATACTCAAAAAAGGTATCAAATCGACCGGCTCGCCCATGACAAGTGTGCTATGACTTTTCTAAGGGTTTCGACATACGGTTTTTAAATTATTGGGCAAAAGAAAGTCAAAAAATCCCCCCAATGTAACCCTATGGAAAGTCTAGAGTGGTGATGTCATCAAGCAGAGTGTAGAGGGAGAGAAGGAATTGTCAAAAAATAAATTTGAAAACTGCGCTCCAGGCCGCAAATTTCACTCTACAGAAATAATTTATACATAGAAACGTAGGAAAATTTGTCCTCTCACTCACAATCCTCTGGTAAAGCTGTCAGAGTTATAGTTTGGACGCAGGATGCACAGATGCGCCACCAACACCACCAACAGCCTCATTGGCTCCCATATTAAAAACGCAGGACGATATCTGAAAAAAGGAGATGTAAGAGTTTTTTTAGATCACTCTAACAAAGCTATTTTTTCATTTTTCTTAAAAAAAAATATATGTAGACGTTCAGGAAGAACTCAGGACGCTCAAAGTGAAGTCGGATCAATGATAGGTATTATGGTTTTGCCAAAAATGCTTTCCCTTCGAGGCCAGAATTTTCAGTTTGTCCACCTCTGGCTGCTCAGTGTGGCAGAACTGTCAGTTAATTTCAGTTGATTGCTCTGCTCTGATTGGTCGACTCCACCTGGCCACCTGGTTGCTTAGCTACCAAAGCCCCCCTCCCCCTCCCCTCCTCCAACACAGACATTTTAACTGAAAACAGTTTACTCTAACTCAACAGACATGGAATTTTTTCATAAAACATTAGACCTTATAACTTGACCATACATTGTCCAATCTGCCTCAAACTTGTCATACATGATGATGGTTCATCACTGACCAGTTCTACATAATAATGTTTCATAAATTCCCGCCCTTTTTTATTAGCCACGCCCCCTTTCATAACTAATGAACTGTTTGTCCTAGAAACTTGTATAAGGTGTCAGATTACTCAGCATAGAGTCCCTGTTTAACTGGTGATTGATAACCCCGCCCCTTTGATTAGCCACGCCCCCTTTTACTAACTAGTGAACCGTTTGTCCTAGAGACTTGTATGAGGTGTCAGTGTACTCAGCAGAAAGTCCCTGTTTAATCCCTGCCCCTTTTGATAAGCCACGAGAGTGACGGTCCAGAGGCAAGCACACAATCAAAATTTCTTTAGAAATTTTCTAGTTGATATTAAGATATACTTTATTGCTCATCTATTATAAGTTAACTATGCTTTTTGCAACTACCGGATCTAAAGCGAGAACAATGCCTTATTACTTGTTAATTAATGGTTATTAAGGACCTTATTATAAAGCGTTACCAGGACTTCTAATGAAGCATAAAAGAAGCATCAGTGTTTAAATGAATGTGAAGAATGCATGTGAAACTGGGATGTCTTTGTGACAGAGTGAATTTAGTTTTAGATCACAGCAACAGTCGTATGGTTCTGTTATGCTGCAGCCATTAAACTGAAAATTCAGGTCAGCGAGTCGTGTGGCATCTGTGGCTGAAGCACTTTTTTTTTGCATTACGTTCTGTACTACCTGAATTTTCAATACATTTAAAGGGATGGTTCATATTTAGTGAAGTGGGGTTGTATCAATTCAATATCATGTCTTTATCACTGAAGCTATTCTTTGCTCTACGTCCACCAGACTCCATAAACAAAAACAGTCATTTTACCTCTCTGCTCCAATGTCTTAGTAGTACTGTACTTGGGCACAATTTTTAATTTTACTTCAAGGTCAACTTTAACCAAGATTTAACCCAAAAGCTATAATTAATCAAACATTAATATAAATAAAACCACATCAAAGTATATTTAGTAGTTAAAACTAGCCCTACCATGACAAAGGTAAAACACTGCTTTAATAAATGCATCAAAAATAATAATCAAATAACATTTTCGGAGTATCTGAGGAGTACTTTTACGACTGATATTTTACATTTTGGTGCTGATACTTAATTAAGGATGTGAATCCTTCTTCCACCACTGTTTAACAGTGACTCTACAGGATCACACTGCTGTTCTGCCATGCAGCCTGATTTTTACTGCTTATCGACATTTTCAGAAAGAGGAAACTGATGTAGGTCTACAAATGAAAAAACAAACATTTTTCATGCCATTTCTACTCCCTTAAATAGTTGTATTAGAACAAATATATAATATTTCATCTACATATAGTCTAAGAAGATCCTCCTGAGGTCAAACTAAAAATCTGCATGATAGCATCAAAGACCCACTTTGTAATTCTACATTTTGCCATTTTTAAAACTAGAATCAGATGAAACATGTTGAGTGAGAGAGCTTACCGTAAGCTTCCACAGTGAGGAAGAGCGCAGCGAGTATTTAACAATCTAGGTGTGAAATTTTATTTATTTATTATTATTATTATTGGGTGTTTTTTCAGGTTCGACCTTCTTACCTACATAACTACAGCATTCTTCAACGCTCATCTTCACGGCACCAAAGATCATCAATCCATAAATCATCATTTCCAGCCCATTCATTTTCAGACTATCTGCAACATAAAAAGAGGACTTTTAATAAAGCATGCAAGAAGCAAAGATGTTTAAAACCATGTGAAGAATGTTTTTAATTAGATTAAAATTATTATGAATAAAAATAATACTCAAATAACACATTTGGATATAGTTAACAATCTGAGCATAACAATTCTTTTAATATTTATATTTTACATTTTGATGCTGATACTTAAGTAAGGTTTTGAATGCAGGACTTTTACTTGTAGTGGTGTATTTTGAAATTATCATTTTTAAAACTACAATCAGATAAAACATCTTGAGTGAGTGATCTTACCGTTAGCTTCCAAAGTGAGGAAGTGCGCACTTCAAAAACCTGCTATCCTCCTCTGCAGAACAACTTTCACTGCAGGTCTGCTCTACATATCTTAGTTAATGACATGGTTTACTCTGTTTCCTGCTTTTTTAATCACTGTGGTCTTTGGTGTATGCATACCCCCATTACACTCA
Source organism: Centropristis striata (assembly GCF_030273125.1). NCBI lineage: Eukaryota > Metazoa > Chordata > Actinopteri > Perciformes > Serranidae > Centropristis > Centropristis striata. The sequence goes on from NC_081540.1 coordinate 19,882,576, forward strand.
ACATACAGGACATATCAAAGCCCATAAAAGGACATTTTAGGTATGAACACAGCTTGGTACATCTGCTACTTTGGGGGGTTTTGTGTCTACATTAATGCTTCTGTGATATTAAATTGGATAAATGGTTTTCAGAACATTCATATAGCAGTAAACAACTATTTTCTGTGTAAATATAAAGGCGTCCTTTCTCTGAGCTTCTCTGTTCTTTGTAACTATTTCACCAGTAGGACTCAATGCAGCACTTTCTGGTGTTTTGCAGGCATTTTGAATAAGGTCGCCACCACCAGTGTAAGCAGAATAGATTTACACATATTTAACAGTTTAGGTGTGAAATTTTATTCATGTACTTTGAGATTTACATGTCTAATTACAAGTCAAAAGTAACTTTGATGAAAGAAAGCAGTAAGAACTCTTGATCTTTAAGCCAAACTGGAGTCAGCAGAAGTATTCAACATTATTCCCAAAGCATATTACAGAAAATAGCATTGCAATAGCACATAAATACAAATCAGACATATTAGATGAGAGCAGGAGGCGAGGCGTCACGGCAGGGCTGGCGGCTTGGATCGAGTGTCTCACAGTATTCTACTGCAGAAAAAGATTAACATCAGGAGAGATTAGTTACTGTTCTCAGAATCATTATATTGAAAAGCTCCTGTATAATCCATTTTTATAGTTTTTTCAGGTTAGACCTTTAGCAGGAAGTGTCTCTGCTGCTGAGCTATCACTGCATGTTCTTACCTACATAACTACAGCATGCTGCAACACTCATCAGCACTCCACTAAAGATCAGCAGTCCATAAATCATCATTTCCAGCCCATTCATTTTCAGACTCTCTGCAACATAAAAAGAGGACTTTTAAGAAGCAAAGATGTTTAAAACTATGTGAAGAATGTTTTTAATTCAATTAAAATTATTATGAATAAAAAAAACACATCAAAGTATATTAAGTAGTTATATTAGCTTGACAAAGGTAAAATGCTGCTGACATAAAGACATCAAAAATAATAATCAAATAACATATTTGGATATAGTTAACAATCTGAGCATAACAATACTTTTACTATTTATATTTTACATTTTGATGCTGATACTTAAGTAAGGTTTTGAATGCAGGACTTTTACTTGTAGTGGTGTATTTTGAAATTGCCATTTTTAAAACTACAATCAGATAAAACATCTTGAGTGAGTGATCTTACCGTTAGCTTCCAAAGTGAGGAAGTGCACACTTCAAAAACCTGCTATCCTCCTCTGTAGAACAACTTTCACTGCAGGTCTGCTCTACATATCTCAGTTAATGACATGGTTTACTCTGTTTCCTGCTTTGATCACTGTGGTCTTTGGTGTATTCATACCCCCATTACACTCAACATACAGGACATATCAAAGCCCATAAAAGGACATTTTAGGTATGAACACAGCTTGGTACATCTGGTACTTTGGGGGGTTTTGTGTTTACATTAATGCTTCTATAATATCGGATCAGATAATTGGTTTTCAGAACATTCATATAGCAGTAAACAACTATTTTCTGTGTAAATATAAAGGCGTCCTTTCTCTGAGCTTCTCTGTTCTTTGTAACTATTTCACCAGTAGGACACAATGCAGCACTTTCTGGTGTTTTGCAGGCATTTTGAATAAGGTCGCCACCACCAGTGTAAGCAGAATAGATTTACACATATTTAACAATCTAGGTGTGAAATTTTATTCATGTACTTTGAGATTTACATGTCTAATTACAAGTCAAAAGTAACTTTGATGAGAGAAAGCAGTAAGAACTCTTGATCTTTAAGCCAAACTGGAGTCAGCAGAAGTATTCAACATTATTCCCAAAGCATATTACAGAAAATAGCATTGCAATAGCACATAAATACAAATCAGACATATTAGATCTGAGCAGGAGGCGAGGCGTCACGGCAGGGCTGGCGGCTTGGGTCTGGTGTCTCACAGCATTTTTCTGCATGAAAAGATTGACATCAGGAGAAATCAGATCAGTTACTGTTCTCAGAATCATTATATTGAAAATCTCCTGTATTAAAATAAATTAAAATATTTTTAAATCAGTTTTTACTGGGGTTTTATCAGGTTAGACCTTTAGCGGGAAGTGTTCTGCTGCTGAACAATCACTGCATGTTCTTACCTGCATACTTACAGCACCATACAAGACAAAAAGCCAGCGCCATGCAACCAAAGAAAATCAAAGCAGTAAAACCGGCAGCCTCCATATCCATTTTTGGGCTCTCTGCAACAAAGAGAAGGACTTACTATTACTTAATAAAGCATACAAGAAGCCACGATGTTTAAATCCATGTGAAGAATGTTTTAATTAATTTAAAATTATTATGAATAAAACCACATTAAAGTATATTAAGTAGTTATATTAGCTTGACAAAGGTAAAATGCTGCTTACATAAATGCATCAAAAATAATAATCAAATAACATATTTGGATATAGTTAACAATCAGAGCATAACGAGCACTTTTACTTCTATATTTATATTTTACATTTTGATGCTGATACTTAAGGGAGGTTTTGAATGCAGGACTTTTACTTGTAGTGGTGTATTTTGAAATTTTTTAAACTACAATCAGATAAAACATCTTGAGTGAGTGATCTTACCGTTAGCTTCCAAAGTGAGGAAGTGCGCACTTCAAAAACCTGCTATCCTCCTCTGTAGAACAACTTTCACTGCAGGTCTGCTCTAGATATCTTAGTTAATGACATGGTTTACTTTATTTCCTGCTTTGATCACTGTGGTCTTTGTTGTTTGCATACCCCCATTACACTCAACATACAGGACATATCAAAGCCCATAAAAGGACATTTTAGGTATGAACACAGCTTGGTACATCTGCTACTTTGGGGGGTTTTGTGTTTACATTAATGCTTCTATAATATCGGATCAGATAATTGGTTTTCAGAACATTCATATAGCAGTAAACAACTATTTTCTGTGTAAATATAAAGGCGTCCTTTCTCTGAGCTTCTCTGTTCTTTGTAACTATTTCACCAGTAGGACACAATGCAGCAATTTCCAGTGTTTTGCAGGCATTTTGAATAAGGTCGCCACCACCAGTGTAAGCAGAACAGATTTACACATATTTAACAATCTAGGTGTGAAATTTTATTGATGTACTTTGAGATTTACATGTCTAATTACAAGTCAAAAGTAACTTTGATGAGAGAAAGCAGTAAGAACTCTTGATCGTTAAGCCAAACTGGAGTCAGCAGAAGTATTCAACATTATTCCCAAAGCATATTACAGAAAATAGCATTGCAATAGCACATGAATACAAATCAGACATATTACGTGAGATCAGGAGGCGAGGCGTCACGGCTTGGGTCTGGTGTCTCACAGCATTTTCCTGCATGAAAAGATTGACATCGGGAGAAATCAGATCAGTTACTGTTCTCAGAATCATTATATTTAAAATCTCCTGTATTAAAATAAATTAAAATATTTTTAAATCAGTTTTTACTGGGGTTTTATCAGGTTAGACCTTTAGCGGGAAGTGTTCTGCTGCTGAACAATCACTGCATGTTCTTACCTGCATACTTACAGCAGCATACAAGACAAAAAGCCAGCGCCATGCAACCAAAGAAAATCAAAGCAAGCACACCGAAATACTCCATATCCATTTTTGGGCTCTCTGCAACAAAGAGAAGGACTTACTATTACTTAATAAAGCATACAAGAAGCCACGATGTTTACATCCATGTGAAGAATTTTTTAAATTAAAATTATTATGAATAAGAACACATCAAAGTATATCAAGTAGTTAAAATTAGCTTGACAAAGGTAAAACGCTGCTTACATAAATGCATCAAAAATAATAATCAAATAACATATTTGGATATATTTAACAATCTAAGCATAACGAGCACTTTTACTTCTATATTTATATTTTACATTTTGATGCTGATACTTAAGTAAGGTTTTGAATGCAGGACTTTTACTTGTAGTGGTGTATTTTGAAATTGCCATTTTTAAAACTACAATCAGATAAAACATCTTGAGTGAGTGATCTTACCGTTAGCTTCCAAAGTGAGGAAGTGCACACTTCAAAAACCTGCTATCCTCCTCTGTAGAACAACTTTCACTGCAGGTCTGCTGTAGATATCTTAGTTAATGACATGGTTTACTTTATTTCCTGCTTCGATCACTGTGGTCTTTGTTGTTTGCATACCCCCATTACACTCAACATACAGGACATATCAAAGCCCATAAAAGGATATTTTAGGTATGAACACAGCTTGGTACATCGGCTACTTTGGGGGGTTTTGTGTTTACATTAATGCTTCTATAATTTTGGATCAGATAATTGGTTTTCAGAACATTCATATAGCAGTAAACTATTTTCTGTGTAAATATAAAGGCGTCCTTTCTCTGAGCTTCTCTGTTCTTTGTAACTATTTCACCAGTAGGACACAATGCAGCACTTTCTGGTGTTTTGCAGGCATTTTGAATAAGGTCGCCACCACCAGTGTAAGCAGAATAGACAAACACATATTTAACAATCTAGGTGTGAAATTTTATTCATGTACTTTGAGATTTACATGTCTAATTACAAGTCAAAAGTAACTTTGATGAGAGAAAGCAGTAAGAACTCTTGATCTTTAAGCCAAACTGGAGTCAACAGAAGTATTCAACATTATTCCCAAAGCATATTACAGAAAATAGCATTGCAATAGCACATAAATACAAATCAGACATATTAGATGAGAGCAGGAGACGAGGTGTCACGGCAGGGCTGGCGGCTTGGGTCGAGTGTCTCACAGTATTTTTCTGCATGAAAAGATTGACATCAGGAGAAATCAGATCAGTTACTGTTCTCAGAATCATTAGGGCCTCGGGGCAATCGCACCGAGCACTACTGTTATACTGTGGATTTCTTCTTATTCCTCTTGCGAACGCAATTTCGTCCCGCTACAAATTATATATCAAAACGTGCGGTTTGATCGGGATCGGTGTGCTATTACTTTTGTCTACGGAATACGAATTTCTATAATATCGGATCAGATAATTACGTCGCGAAAAACTGCCCAAAATTTTGCATTGAAATGAATGGGACGGCCGAAAGAAAATGAGCAAAAAAGAACATTAATTGAAGATTTTCAGACGTCTACTTCTCCGGCATAATTTCACCTAGAGACTCCATTTAAACTTTAAACAGTAGACACAAGTCTTGTGTATCGGTGTATTAATTTGCGTTTTGATAGGTCATATAGTTTTTTATCAATCCCTGTTCAATGACCATGATCATTTTTGGAGAAATTCTGAGATTATAATGGGTGTGTATTGCACGGAATGTTCGTGTCACAGTGTGTGATGTCATCGCTCAGAGTGTAGAGGGAGAGAAAAAACTGTCAAAAAATAAATTTGAAAACTGCGCTCCAGGCCGCAAATTCCACTCTACAGAAATAATTTATACATAGAAACGTAGGAAAATTTGTCTTCTCACTCACAATCCTCTGGTAAAGCTGTCAGAGTTATAGTTTGGGTGTAGGACGCACAGATGATTCACCAACACCACCAACAGCCTCATTGGCTCCCATATTAAAAACGCAGGGAGATTTCTGAGCTGTCTGAGATTTAACAGTTTTTTTAGATCGCTCTAACAAAGCTATTTTTTAATTTTTCTTCACAAAAAATATATGTAGAGGTTCAGGAAGAACTCAGGACGCTCAAAGTGAAGTCGGATCAATGATAGGTATTATGGTTTTGCCAAAAATGCTTTCTGTTCGAGGCCAGAAATTCCAGTCCACCTCTGGCTGCTGTAACAGGTGTCAGTTAATTCTGTTGATTGCTTTGATCTTTGATGTGATTACAGTTACAGATACACACACACACACACACACACACACACACACACATGCGCGTAAGCGCTCACACTCCTCACACATGCATACACATGCTTCAAACACGCACGTGCGCGCGCACACACACACAGACAGGTAACTTTATGCGATTTTCACTACACACACACACACACACACACACATTTTGAGGTTAAAGGGCATAGTTTGAAATCTCTGAAGAATCTCATCATAGTGTACACACACCGGCAGTCAGGGGTGGACTGGCCATCTGGCACACCGGGCATAGTCCCGGTGGGCCGTTGACCCAATGTGGGCCGGTCCGGTCCGCTATGTTTTTTTTTTTTTTTCTCTCTCTCTAAATTCTCTCCAATTGGGCCGTCCAATTGGCTACAGAGGGCTAGCAGTGTGTTGCCAGCATCGACACACATTATTGGTCTATGTTTGTCATTGTCAATCAATCACGGGCTGACAGTGCTGTCAATCACCACACAAACGAGGGTGGGCGGGACCTCATGGCATGGGCCGGAGTCGCGAGACCCGCTGCTGCTGAGCTTAAGATGGATAAGCGTAAGAAACGGCCGGGTGGCGCTTAAAAACTGCGACTTAAAAAGTTGAAGTCTCTGGAGGTGGAAGCAGCTAAATGCTCGAAATTAACATATCTATTTGGTGCTGGCGGGGTCACCAGCCCAGCACGTGCTGCTACGCCGGGAGACTGGCGAGTGGAGACATACATGGTAAGTAACATTAGCCTGCGGCTGGCCTGGCTACATTTAGAAACAAAGTAGAAAACGTTTTTACATTGAATGTGATGTGATCTAATTAACTGCATACGTGTGACAACATATTAGCCCAGAGATGAAGGGCTGTGACTGTTGGTAGTTGCGGTTGATTTTGTTTAAATATGCCGAATTGTGATATTATGTGTTATTTTGTTAGATGATTTAGCTAAGCTAGCTAACAGCTGCTAACGTCAGCAGTCTCTTGTTCAGTAAACAGTAAACATTGACATTACACTAATGAGCTGTAAATAGAGATGGAGAATCAAGCTGTATTGTAAATACAGATGAGATACTTTTAATTTTAGATCAAAATACAAGTAAGCCTATAGGAAATAATTTGTTTAATTTGCAATATATTTGCCATTGAATTTATTGTAATCTTTCAGTTAACTATTTTTAAAATAACTATTTTTTAGGTATAATTTGTGTGTAACTTTAATTTCTGTGTAAATGTGTTACTTTTACTTAGTAAGAGTACTAAGTAAGTAAGACTTTCTTCGTCCTCCTCCTCTTTTGTGGCAGTGTGGCCTCCACTTCAATGTCCGTGTCATCTCTCTCTTGGATTTCTGTGTTTGTCTAGTTGACAAATGTGTCTGCTGCTTTTTTTACAGATTCAAAATCTCTTCCCAAGCTTTTCAACGTATCTTGTGTTGATGCCACCATTCTGTGAGCAGAGAGGATGTCCAATCCTGCCGTCTGAAGGTATTTAGACAATGGAGAGGTATGTTCAAATATGCGGAGGAAGATTTCAGCCGTCAAGATTGTCTCATACTTGAACAATGACTCTGCATATCCTCTGGCCATGACACGGATAGATGGTTTCACTGTTGCCTGTTTCTGTATAGCTGATAATGTCAACAGCACATCAACGTACAGACCATCTTCCGGCTTTCTGAAGGAGCCAAACACCTTCTTCAGGGCCTCATGCTTGGCCCACCAGCGTGTCTCGCCAATAGGAGCAAGGCGTCTACCTCTTTTTTTTCTTCCCAAACATTCATCCTTTGATGAGACTCTTTGATGAATACCGCAATGCCATTGAGGAGCGCAAACAGGGACCCACTCTCAATAACAATCTGGGTTGTGTTTGCAAGCACCAGATTCAGAACATGTGCGTAGCACCATACATGCACCTGGTTTGGCGATTGTACAGACAACAGTGAGGAGAATCCTTTGTATTGGCCTTGCATGTTTAATGCCCCATCAGTTGCATTTCCAATGCACATGGTCTTGCTGAGGCCCATTTTGTCCAGAACTTCTGACAGCATGTCGACAAAGGCCTGTCCAGTAGTTGAACTGCACTTCAGCACTGCAACAAGCCTCTCATGAACAACATCAGTAACATACCTCATAATTATAGAGCATTGATCCAGAGAGGTGATGTCCTGCGTTGTGTCCAGTTGAACTGAAAACATTCCTGCTTTCTTGATATCACTGGAGATGTTTTCTTGAATCAGATGGTGAATTGCATCTATCACTGAGTTGACTGTTGTTTTGGAGAGTAAAGTTACAAGGGAGCCTCTGCCTCTTGTGCCACCAGACAAATGCAACTTTTTGCTGTTCTCAATGCAGCTGTCCAGGTGCTCTTTTAAACAGAAATCACACTTCCCCAGTAGAAGTACGAGTTCCAAGAAATTACCATGATCAACCGTGTGGTCTTCCAGGGTATATGCTGCCTCATTTTCTGACCTCCTGTATGCAAGCCCCCTCTTCCCAAGAACCTTGATTACATCTATGATGCGCTCCAAAACCTGCCGTCTCGTTCTGACCTGCTCTCTGTGCGCCAACATCTGACTGCCACCAAACAAACTGCTGATATCAGCACTGGCAGATTTCAAGAGGTAAGCTTCAGCACAGTTCCTGTGTGGACTGCCTCTCTCATGCTTTTCTGTGCGCTGGTGTATATGCCTCAATCTGACATTCCACTGATGAACAGACTGCTATCAGTTCTCTTACTGAATGCCATGCAGATGAAACGATACAGCATGTGACGCTCTGGACAGTACGTCAGCCACTTTCTACTGGTGCCGTCTCTGCTACAGAACACTTTCTGCACCACTGGATTGCTACTTTTTTGCTGAGGGTGGAAATTTAAAAAAAAATCAGTTATTTGACTGGCAGACTCATGGCTCTCTACAGATGTTTCCCTCTCAGGTGATCCTGTCTTTGGGCTGCCTGCACTGGTCTGGCTCTCTCCCTGAACCTGTCTGGTCTGGACATTGGGAAAGCATTTATCATTGGATGGGGAAATAACTCAAAACCACAGAATAATGTACAAGATAAAAGATTACTTCATATTGAACTAAATGTTCATGAGCATAAAAAACACTAATCATGGTCACGGATCATGGACACAGCAATTGAAGCCATTCATAGGCGCTTTTTGACACACAGCAATCTATATGCTGACTTGGCATGTCTGGATCCCAGAAACTTCCCTCAGCTCTCCACCAGTGCTCTTCCCCAGTCTGCCCTTCAAGACTTAAGCAAGTGCTTGCAAGGATCTGACAGCAGGGCAACCAAGGAAAATATGCAGGCTGAGTTGAAAAGCTTTGCACTCCAGTGGACCAGGCTGAAGGCATCCCCATTGGCAGAGTACAAGGCAAGAACAGTAGAAGATGGATCAGGTGGTGAGGAGGACAACACAGAAGAGGTTGAGGCGATAAGGCGAGGTATATTTAATATTATCACACATCAAACATTATGTAGTAATTCATTATTTTTAATTTTAATATTGCTTTTCAGAAGTTTTATTGTGCTTATGTGTTGATCCGTAATGGTGTGATTATGTACACTAAATTATCAATTATTTTCCATTACAGGTTGTTCTGATATATTTGAGGAGTCGTTCACCCTCTGTTCTATATGTGGACTCATTTGGGACCACTGTTAGAATTTGGTAAGTGTATCATGTATTTCTTAATGTTACATAAATTCATGCTTCATAATTATGATAATTTAAAAAAAAGTTTTAAAATAAACACACATCCAAAAGTTTTCAACTCTATGTGCAGGACAGAGGAAAGCATTTTCTTTATTTTTCAGAAATGATAATGTATCCATGTCCCTCTCAGGTTGACCACTTGAAATGTGAGAGTTTGAGGAGTTGTTCCCCCATCGTCCATGTTCGAGGACTTGCTCTCTCTCTGCTTTCATTGCACCAAAGTTTGGCTGTTGAGTCTCCTCTAGTATGATGAGTTTATCATTTTTTATGTTTTATGAAATCATACTTAATTTGTGATGATTAGAGACTTAATAATGTATCCATGTCCCTCTCAGGTTGACCACTTGACTTGTGAGAGTTTGAGGAGTTGTTCCCCCTCCGTCCATTTTCAAGGACTTGCTCTCTTACTGCTTCCGCTTCACCACTTTTTGGCTACTGAGACGTCTTTGATTTGTTGAGTATGTCATGTGTCTTATAATGTTATATGAATTCATACTTGATTTGTGATGATGACTTAATAATGTTCCATGTCTCTTTTAGGTTCATTCATTCATCATCTACCGTTTATCCTGTACAAGCCAATCACTCTGTCCCCTTTTGAAGACCTGCTTTGTCTCCTCCATCATTCATTGGGCCACTTTTGGGTTCCTGATCTTATTTCATGTGGTGAGAGGAATGCAATATGTGTATGTTTAAAGGTTTATGTGAAGAAAATATATGTGTGATAAAATGGCAATTGGTAATTCATAAATGTCTCTTTATATTCTCTGCTACCATCATCTCCTGTCAAACGGGTTTCCTGACCTGCAAGAAGTTCTTCTTTCTATGATTCTTGAGAGAGAGAGAGAGAGAGCTTCGTCTTGACTTTGTGAGTTTATTATGCAACTTGTTTTGTCTCAGATTGAAACAAAAGGTTTGATTATGATTATTTCCTAGTTGAAGATTTTCATATTTATGATTTTAATTTCAAACATCTGCATATCTTTTAAGTTAAGTTAAACAGTTATGCAGGTAGGCCTCAGGGCTCTTTTGAGACTTAAGTCACCCTTCATGACAGATACATTTGTTCACTAAGTGTCACTACATCACAAAAAGGCTACATGGCTACATATACTTCAGTATACTGAGTACAAGTTCTGTTTGCTGTTTCTTGCAGGTCATGAATTTGATGAGGAGTGGAGCTGGCTGGCTGCGGACGAGGAAGTAGGGCAATATATACATGTGCACATACACATAAATGAGAATGCATATTTTTCAGAACTGTAATTCATGTCTTAGACTTTTTCACACAGCTATAGATACATTCCCCCCCAATTCTCTGTTTATGGTTTCATAATGACTGAGTCACTGTTAAAACAAATGAGTTTCAGCTCTAATGCTGCTTCTGTCTGTAATATGTTTCTATTTAGATTATTTGTCAGGGTAATTTGTTGCTATTGTCCGAGTCTGGTTTTAACTAATGCTGGGCTAAGATTTTCACAGTCACAGACTAAAAGGGTAGCAAGAGGGTTCTTCCCGTTAGCCTCGTCCTACCCCTAGTCTTGACATAATTTCTGTTGTGATTTACCACTAATGAATAAAGACTGACTGATTGAGTGCTATAGTTGTCAATAGTCCTTGAGTTCATAGTTACGTGCTTTATTTGTTAACTGCTATCAAGGAATATGGCTCTCCTTTGTAGTATGCATGAGAGGAGATGCTGTGAGATTTGTGGACTTCTATGTAGTGTCCGCTGACAATGTAGTGGGCTGGTCTGGACATAAAATGCCAGGGCTGAATTTTTGTCCCAGTCCACCCCTGCCGGCAGTAGCCCCCGTGGCCCTTTCAAAATTTCCCCCGAGGAAATTTTCTAGTTATATTTAAAATCTCCTGTATTAAAATAAATTAAAATATTTTTAAATCAGTTTTTACTGGGGTTTTATCAGGTTAAACCTTTAGCGGGAAGTGTTCTACTGCTGAACAATCACTGCATGTTCTTACCTGCATACTTACAGCACCATACAAGACAAAAAACCAGCGCCATGCAACCAAAGAAAATCAAAGCAGTAAAACCGGCAGCCGTCATATTCATTTTTGGGCTCTCTGCAACAAAGAGAAGGACTTACTATTACTTAATAAAGCATACAAGAAGCCACGATGTTTAAATCCATGTGAAGAATTTTTTAAATTAAATTAAAATGATTATGAATAAAAACACATCAAAGTATATTAAGTAGTTAAAATTAGCTTGACAAAGGTAAAACGCTGCTTACATAAATGCATCAAAAATAATAATCAAATAACATATTTGGATAGAGTTAACAATCTAAGCATAACGAGCACTTTTACTTCTACATTTATATTTTACATTTTGATTCTGATACTTAAGTAAGGTTTTGAATGCAGGACTTTTACTTGTAGTGGTGTATTTTGAAATTGCCATTTTTAAAACTACAATCAGATAAAACATCTTGAGTGAGTGATCTTACCGTTAGCTTCCAAAGTGAGGAAGTGCGCACTTCAAAAACCTGCTATCCTCCTCTGTAGAACAACTTTCACTGCAGGTCTGCTGTAGATATCTCAGTTAATGACATGGTTTACTTTATTTCCTGCTTTGATCACTGTGGTCTTTGGTGTATGCATACCCCCATTACACTCAACATACAGGACATATCAAAGCCCATAAAAGGACATTTTAGGTATGAACACAGCTTGGTACATCTGCTACTTTGGTGGGTTTTGTGTCTACATTAATGCTTCTATTATATCGGATCAGATAATTGGTTTTCAGAACATTCATATAGCAGTAAACAACTATTTTCTGTGTAAATATAAAGGCGTCCTTTCTCTGAGCGTCTCTGTTCTTTGTAACTATTTCACCAGTAGGCAGTGGTGGGCCGTCAGGGCCAGCAAGGCCTTCTCTGCTGGCCTAACATGACCAGAAATCATGATCATAATTATGATAAAGGTTAATTTAATTTTTAATTTTCTTTCCCTAAATATCTAAAAGTATTCATATTCTCTTCATGTCATATTATGCTCCTTCCAGTGCTGATGCTTTTAGGTTAGAGTTTTTATCCAATCAGAATTCAGCTATCTTATGTTGCCAGGCTGTATGAAATCTGCCCGGGCCTTCAGAATCAACAATGCGGGCGTTTGTGCACTGTAACCGTGTGTTCAGACCGGACGCGTAGCGAATTTTGGCGTCGCGTTACTCGCGCAAGTTGATCGCGCCGCCGGCAAAAATTTGCGTCTATTCGCGTGTGTTTGCATTGACTTTGTATGTAATCTTGTCGCGCAAAATATTCGCTACGCGTCCGGTCTGAACACACCGTAAGTGAACGGGCAAATACAGTTGATAGATAGTTGCGATAGCCAATCAGATCACGAGTTGTGTCAGTAAGGCCCTCTAGCTGGCCTCACGTTGAACGTGACATTTACGCGTCCTGTGATTGGATATAATATATATATATAATAATAAGGATACTTACTAGTTTGAGCCACGGCAGCGCTATGCAGATCAACAGAGTCACACCCGGGACTGTTAACAGTATGTAAATAATCTGGCGCGTTGGCGCAGCTGTGTGGTTGTACTCACAGCAACAGGTCACAGAATGTCGTGATACGTCACGTTTTGACATGAAAACGTTTTTTCACAAAGAGACTTGTTTATCGTGTCGCTGTCGCCAAAGTATGGCCGTCTTGTTAGCGTCTTTCTGATATTAAACTGCGATTTTGCAATGTATTGTACAATCTTGTTAAAGCTTGCATATTCTTTGTGGACTCATTTAATAAAACTTTTTGGAAAGATAATTTTAAAGACCCTTTTATTTTTAAGTTTTGACAGTAGCATATCAGATATGTTTTAATTGCTGATGCGCCGGATAATAGCCCATTTTGTAAACAACTGAGGTGATGCAATGCCTAGTAGTGCTTCAGTGTGTTTCTAACTACTCTCCAGTCCTGGTGTTATAAATGCTGCATAATGAAAGGTATTTATTGACTAAGTTGGACATCACTGAAGGCCTAAGTGTGAAATGCACCGCCCGCCACTGCCAGTAGGACACAATGCAGCACTTTCTGGTGTTTTGCAGGCATTTTGAATAAGGTTGCCACCACCAGTGTAAGCAGAATAGATTTACACATATTTAACAATCTAGGTGTGAAATTTTATTAATGCACATGGAGATTTACATGTCTAATTACAAGTCGAAAGTAACTTTGATGAGAGAAAGCAGTAAGAACTCTTGATCTTTAAGCCAAACTGGAGTCAGCAGAAGTATTCAACATTATTCCCAAAGCATATTACAGAAAATAGCATTGCAATAGCACATAAATACAAATCAGACATATTAGATGAGAGCAGGAGATGAGGCGTCACGGCAGGGCTGGCGGCTTGGGTCTGGTGTCTCACTGGATTCTACTGCAGGAAAAGATTATCAGGAGAGATTAGTTACTGTTCTCAGAATCATTATATTGAAAATCTCCTGTATTAAAATAAATTAAAATATTTTAAAATCAGTTTTTACTGCATGTTCTTACCTGCATTCTTACAGCACCATACAAGAAAAGAAATCAGCGCCATGCAACCACTGAAAATTATACCGAAATACTTCATATCCATTTTTGGGCTCTCTGCAACAAAGAGAAGGACTTACTATTACTTAATAAGGCATACAAGAAGCCACGATGTTAACATCCATGTAAAGAATGTTTTAATTCATTTAAAATTATTATGAATAAAACCACATTAAAGTACATTAAGTAGTTAAAATTAGCTTGACAAAGGTAAAACGCTGCTTACATAAATGCATCAAAAATAATAATCAAATAACATATTTGGATATAGTTAACAATCTGAGCATAACGAGCACTTTTACTTCTATATTTATATTTTACATTTTGATGCTGATACTTAAGGAAGGTTTTGAATGCAGGACTTTTACTTGTAGTGGTGTATTTTGAAATTGCCATTTTTAAAACTACAATCAGATAAAACATCTTGAGTGAGTGATCTTACCGTTAGCTTCCAAAGTGAGGAAGTGCGCACTTCAAAAACCTGCTATCCACCAAAAAAACTAACATTTTTCATGCCATTTCTAATCCCTTAAATAGTTTTATTAGAACAAACATCTAATATTTCATCCACATATAGTCTAGGGAGATCCTCAAACTAAAAATCTGCATTATAGCATCAAAGACCCACTTTACAATTCTACATTTTGCCATTTTTAAAACTAGAATCAGATAAAACATGTTGAGTGAGAGAGCTTACCATAAGCTTCCACAGTGAGGATGAGCGCAGCGAGGATGAACACATGAAAGATGTTCAGGTAGTTATTTCTTATGGTGGGAACACTTCAAAAACCTGCTATCCTCCTCTGTAGAACAACTTTCACAGGTCTGCTCTACATAGATATGTAGAGCAGACCTGCAGTGAAAGTTGTTCACATGGTTTACTTTATTTCCTGCTTTTGTTCACTGTGGTCTGTGTTGTTTGCATACCCCCATTACACTCAACATACAGGAAAACAAAGCAAAAGCGAGTCAGCAGCGAGTCATGTAATCTTAATTGAAATCAAACAGTGGATACACATTATGTTATTTGATTGCACAAAACGACAAGATTATTATTACATTCTCTAGTTCCCACTTAAAGAAACAGTAATTCTGAAAGGTTTTCGATCACAAAATTACAGTCAGAAAATGAGTCAATAGGTGATACCGTACTATGTAAGCACATGTTACTATTATTGCTGTAATATGTGATGTCACTCAACAGAGTGAATTCAAGTTATGAATGTGCAAAAAGCACATCATGCACATCATGCACGTCCTGCAGGTTAAGACTGTGACCTTGTGGTCACAGTCTTAACCTGCAGGACGTGCATGATACAAAACATTCAAAACAAATCCATATTAGTTGAAGATAGTTTGTGAAATAATTCTGTGAAAAAAATACATTAAGTTTGTTCAGAGGTGGTGCTGCTTTCGCCGTCTCCAGTGCTGCAGATTTATGGAGCCTGAATCCAACATTGTCCATCTTTCAATATTTTCCAGACAAGTCATTTCCAACTGAAGGTGTAAAACTTTCAAATTGGGGCACAAAGATATAGTTTCATTTTTGACAGATCATTTCCTGAAATAGCTGGGCATTGTAGAGTTTAGTGGATGTTATTCAAACAGGAATAAATAGCGAGTTTGTAAGGGACTATTTTCAGCTGCGGATTACTCCACGTTTGGTGCACTAGTGAGTAATTCTGTGTTATTTGCGTTTTAGACAACGTCCATTCTTTGGAATCAGGTTGTACAATGTGTGTGTTCATGGTAATGGAGGACCACTTCCCCCTGACACGTTTTCATCCCTAGTTCATCAGCTACGGACATTTGTTCAGGACGCCTTGGCGTCACTTTTTAACACACTGGGCATCAAAATAAAACACTCCACTACGGATGCAGTTTTAAACACGTGGTTAACATTGTGAATTTAAACAAAACGACATGGTTATGTTTGGGAAAAGTTCATGTAATGTATGTTCTGTCAATTTAAAGGCGTAATTCAGATTTTTATGAAATGAGGTTGTACGAGGTATTTTAACCACTTAAACAAAAGCCCAACCTTAAAATATTATACCCGTTTATGTGTACGCTCTATTACATTTGGAACTACTTTTTTCTCAACTGCAGACCCATATTCCTACACATATGACGATTAAATTGCCAAAGACAAAAGTAAATATTTTTGGAATTGGGAATATACAGAAGAAGGACTATTGCTGATGGAGACTGAAAGGGCTGAAAGAGAGAGAGAGAGGGGAAACTTTGGTGGAAACTAGAGCCAAGAAAGAGCCCCGGCTAGCTGCTGATGCCGCTATGTAAACTGTAAAGTCAGTTCTGTTTGATTCAGTCCAAAACAGCCGATCTGTGACGGGTATAACATAATTAGGGTGGGCCTTTGTTTATGTGGTTAAAATACATTTTGTGACAGTCTGTTTCCTGCCAACACTACATACATAGCGTCACGTCAGCGTCGCGTTCGCCGTTGCAAATAGGTAACACTCTAATCAATGAGAGCATTTCCATGCGATGCGTAACGTTACAGCAGCGTCTCAGCAGCGTCTCTCCGCGAGCATTAGGTAGGACTTCTATTTCTCCGCGAGACGCTGCCAAACCGCGTAAATCTCAACAGAGCAGATCACCAGACAGGAAGTCCGACTCAGAATCAGCGTAAAACACTTCCGCCCCTTTCAAAATGAAACACAATACGCAGTTCATGCAGCCTAAAACTACTTCACATCAACATTATGTTATGACCGAGGCACCAGATCAGCAATCAATCAATCAATCAATCAATCAATCAATCAAAGGGTCTCAGAGGATCGGCGACACGGACGACAAGAGACAGATTTTTGAAGTGGAACATCATACAATCATTTATGACATAACATATTGTTTTTATAAGGATAGATGGTCAGATCAACAGATCTTTCACGTCAGAGAAGCAAAGTAAGCTGTTTGTTGTTGTTGTTGTTGTTGTTTACTTTATACACACAGTTTATCCATAGACTGTATAAATAGAGTTTAGAGTTTATCATGGGATCTCGCGGTCTCCCGTATGGTCAGGATTATCGCGTGATCTCGCGTGTATACGACCGGCTCGCTAAACTGACGTGCTGCTGCTGTAACGCGCCCGGTGTGAATCCCCAGTCATACAACCTCACGTCAAAAGATCCGAACCATCTCTTTAAATATGTATGTAAGTTGTCAAAGTATTTCACTCAGCGTTCACTTTTGGTTTTACACGGGACAAGATGTTTGACGTGCTTTAAGCTTCTAATATTGCTGTGCATGGAGTTGAAAGCCTTGTGTGCCTCATACAGGTCCAGAGGGTGCCCCGTGTGTCCGGTATCAGACGCCTCCTGATCTCCTCTGGGACGTACTAATGGTCCTCTAGTGTGGTTTGTTGCCAGATTAGCCAACCTGTGAGTTGTCCGCTTTGAGTAATTCAGTCCAGTGGGTCTTTAATACGGATAGCTGCGTACTCCGAAGCCTCTTCCACCTGCCTGCGCGGCCGAGCTGCAGCTCTGGCTGGAAGCTGATGGTTGAGAGCAGCGTACACCACAGAACTCCCCTCTTCCTCCGCCGTATTCCTATGTCTCTCCTCGCCCTTTTTCACCTCGCCGTAAACGTGCACATGGTCTCTGGGTAGCGGCAGCTCGTTGGGTTGTGCGGCCGGGGTCTTTCTCCGGGTGGATCTCCGACATGGCGGCGCTGAGGGGCTGACTCTTGGCGAGTTCTGGGCGCTGGCGGGTTGGAGCGGTTGCTCCACCATGGGGATAGCAATGTACTGAAAACATTTTTGAAAATAGGTTGTATTGAACCGTTTAAAGTATGGAAGCCCAGAAGGGTCAGCTTGCAATTTTTTTATGCTGTTATCTCAAGGTAGAAGAAGTTCGTTTAGTTGTTATCTCGGAAAGCAAAACAGAAAAAGCTTCAGCATCTCGAGATAATTTAACTCATTATCACAAGAAAACGATCTTAGCTATCAAATGAAGAGATATTTTACTCATTATTACAAGGAAACAAACTTTGTTCTTTATCTTGCGATATCATGATAATTCCTTTTTTATGTTTGGGTCAAACATGTCAAGTGACAGCCTTGGTGGAGTTATCAGAAGCAAAGCACGTCTGGTTTTCAAAATAAGATATTATTTTGTTGAGTTTATTTCCAAAAAATCTAAAACATGTCAGCTGTTACTTTTAAATTACAAAAAAAAAAAAAACTAAATTGTGAGGGAAATGTATTTATTCTTTGAATTTTCAGTTACTGGAAAAAGCTTTTTACCGTATCAATTTAGAGATTTCAAAGTAAAAGTCCCATATTTGTACCTTGACATTGCTACGTTATGTTTCTGAATACTTGTTTAACAAAACACATTGCTACATAACTCCTTTCAAAGAATGATATACTTGTGTTCAGGACATCTTGTTTCCATATATGTATTCTGTATTTACACCTTATTTTGAAAAAAAACGGATGTAGTCATACATGTATTCTTCTGCAGTTTGAATGCATTTGCCTTTGTGATTTGACCCAAACATTTTAGTAATAAGAGGAAGTTTTCTTGTGATAACGAGTTCATTATCTTGCTATCTGGTGATAACAGTATTTTATTAAAATAACTGCAAGCATGGCCATTCTCAGCTTCTGTATTAACGAGATAGAAACAAGATGTTATCTTAAAATGTGTCCTTGTCTTACCTGATTTTCAGTTTGCACCTCTTTTTTTGGTTTTCCTGCAAGAAAAATTTTTTGACTAAATTAGTCACTGTTTTTAGAGTCGCAACAATTTCCTCTATGGCACATTTAATCAAGATCTCACCTTTACACCCGTGCATTGACAAGATAGATATAATAATCACTACGATGACGAATCCTGAAATCCCAGCAGCCAAATAGATGTACATCCATAGATCTGGTGGGGGGTCAGGGTCAGAAGGTGTGCGATCTGCAAGAAAAATAGAACATAAATGTATATATGTATTTAAACCTAAGTGTATAAAATGAAGAGAATGAAAATAGGGGGAGTAGCAGAGTTTTTTCTTACTTGTGTCATTATTCTCTGTAACATTGGTGGGATCACCATCACCTATAAAACAAATCACAGCTGCTGTCTTAACTTGTTATCATACGAAGATAGAAAAAAGTTTTTTTTTTTTAAAGTCCACTCACCAGTGACAGAGACGTTGATGTTGTGACTCACGCTGCCTTCACTTCGACAATGATACTGACCAGAGTCTTTTCTGAGTATTTTTTTGAAATTTAAAAACAATATTCCTTCATAATCACTCAAAAGCTTCCACTCCTCTGTAATGTGACTTCCACCGCTCACATTGACAGGGACAGCTGTGCCATTTTTCTCAAATTTAAACCAGGTCACTGTTGGTGGCTTTTTGTTGCAAAAAGCAACTGTGCAGTTGATCTGGAGCTCTTCCCCATGGAAAGCGTTATGAGCCGTGTGGCGACGTACTTTGATTTCAACTCCACAATCTGGATTTTCACCTGCAAGAGGCAAATAGAAAACAACAGATATAGAATGAGTTAATTCATCCTTACTTTACAGTTTAAAATGTAGCACCTGATTCGAATTAAGGCATATGACATCAGATCTTAGTTAACAGTACAATTCAAGTGACAATGTGTGTAAGAAAATGATTTACTGGTAGTCTGATGTCTTTTTTAAGTGACCAAAATGTTAAAATGAACTTTGATTAAGTGAAACCACACTGTGAAAGGTTAAAGGTTAAACACACACCATGGTAGGGACCTGTCAATCACAAGGTTGCCCCAGCAAAAAACATATCCTGCTTTATCATCTATTTAACTCTAATTGGGACCATCATTTACAAAATTAACACCATGCTGTATTGAACAAGACTTTAAACAAGCAATTGAGATCATAGACCCTTTATCAAAATGTTTACTGAGTTAACAATTCAAGTGAGAAGTTGAATCATTTTCTTATTGACTTTCATACAAATGGACTTCTTTTTGCAGCCAGTGGAGTCGCCCCCTGCTGGCCATTGGAAAGAATGCAGGTTTAAGGCATCGGGTTCACCCTTTAGGATGATGTAATATAGATATATTGAAAGCAAGGTGAGAGATTACAAGTTTTTATAAGAATTATAGGAAAACTGTCTTAGTATAAAAACACACAAGCATGACGTCTGAGTAAAAAAGTGTACTTAAACTTCTCACATCATAGCTCTGCTTTCTTTCTGCTACAAATCTTTGCAAGTAAACTAGTAAAGCTGTTAATCAATATTGTATTTTTAGAAGACATAATATTGGGATAACATCAATATTTTGAGGAATCTGAATTCAGTGTTTTTTTAAGACATGCAAATAGGGTTCAAGGAATTTATTACGTTGCTTTACACTTTACTCTATGTAAGACTGTGAAAGAAAAGTAAAAAAAAAAGTGCCACAGCATACAATAATATTAAGATTGTGAAATACAAGTATTGCATTATTTTTCATAAAAATCATCTAAAAGGCCTATAATCGTGTCAAGAGGATTATTCACGCACCGAAAGTTTCATCCTGTGACAAATGGAAACACATTTTGCATTAAAGGGAACTGAGAGTGAACCCCACCTGAAGTATGCCATCTCAGGGGGAACTTTAAAACCACAGATCTGAATTTCACACTGAAAACCCTCAAAATACTGCAACATTGACGACACAACTTCCCCACTAAGTCCATTTAGTAGCTGTTCTGGAGTTTTCAGACAAGAGAAACAGGGAATTTAAACATACATAGTTCTGTGACAATGTTACCTCAATAGCAATTTTCATATAAACTGATGCATTTTATTCAATTTAACCCTCCTGGTGTAGCACATACATCGTGGTAATCTTAATTTGTGATTTTGCCTGATTTAAAATGTTCTTTTTGCTCTTTGCCACCAATATGAGTCACCATTAAATAATACCCCCTCTGCCACAGCGTCAAACCACAGAGTAACACTTAACTAAACCACAGCATACACTTATATATTTAAAGATAGATATGCTAATTACATTGTAGTCGTTGGAGGTAGAATTTGATTAGCTATCTTTTTTACACCACTGGTAACGCAAACGGGGAAATTATAGAAACGCCAAGTGGGTAGACGACTGATAAAGCTAATGAGTAAGCTTGAGAAAAGTATGTTTTTGATGCCATATTTTTCATACTTCTTTTATGTTTGTATTGAATCTCTAAATGTTTCCATCAAGCTCCCACATGCAGGAAAAACACCCCCATGTTGTGGAAGACTACCCCGAAAGTAGCATTTTTAGCATCTGAAAACAGCATTTGAAACTATTTTTTTCATGTGAGCAATGGTGGAGAAAGTCAAACTTACTGAAGTAAAAGTACAAAAGTATCAGCAACAAATTGTACTTAAAGAATCAAAAGTAAAAGTACTTATTACGCAGAACGGCCTCACTCAGATTGGTATATATATTCTAAATATATGATAAGATTATTTGTATTGATGGATTTATGTAAACAGTGTTCTAATTGCGTAAAGATAAGGCTCATTCTATAGCTACTTATTATACTGTTGTGAGGTTTAATAAAAACATTTTTTAAAAAGTCCAATCACTTTAAATCGATCATATTTTTTATGAATCTTGAACTGAAAAGTAACTAAAGCTGGCAGCTAAATGTAGTGGAGTAAAAAGTACAATATTTGCCTCAAAATGTAATGATGTTGATGTATAAAATTACATAAAATTGAAATACGTACGAGAACGTGAACGTACGTGAATTAAGTACGAGCACCTCAAAATTGTACTTAAGTTCAGAACTTGAGTAAATGTACTTTCCACCAATGCATTTATTGTAATATTTACATACTTTTCAAGACAAGTAATAAGATTATTATGTGGCAGGTTCAAGGACAAATAACATAGTCCTGATAACGGAAATCTGTTACACCAAACTGGGCCACTCTTTGGGCGATGCCAACTTTCGCTTCATTAAGAGACTGTTTGAACTGCACGTAGCACATGAATTTAAATATAAATCCTGTGTAGAGACAGCACTTTAAAACTCACAACCTTGACAGATTTCAGGTCACGAACCTTTGATTGTGGTCACAAAGCTGGTGTTTTACTCCAAAGGCCTGATTTAACACAACACAGACCTGCAGACGAAGGAAAAGGCAACACTACACAAATACTGAGACGGCAAAAACGTGCAAATAATCCTAACTTACTGTCAGCGTTTAGGGTGAGCAGCAGCCCTGCCAAGACGGACAGCTGCAGGATGGTCCAGCAGCCGTTAGGCCTCATGATGGGAACGCTCAGCAGACCTGCTGTCATCTTCCAGTCGCAGCCAACCCGAGTGGGTAACGATCCTCTGAGCACGTCATGATTTACTAGTAAGAGAACAGAGAAGTGCTGAAGCCGAGGCAGGAGATACTTATACAGGTTGCTTCCTCTTTCGAGTCTCGGTTCGTTCCCTTCCTACTTTCCCCTTCAGTGCTCCGGAGCAGACTGAAGGCTGGTGGGTGGTCTCACCTCACTGAATGGCAGTAAATCATCTTACATCAGGGGGTTTCCACTACAATACAGTTACAGCAAAAAAAAAAACAGAAAAAAAAATCTCACACTTTACTGCCCTCACTTCTCTTTACCTCTCCGCTCATTTCCGAGTCTTGTTTCAGTCTGTGCACCTTGCTCTTCATCACTGCTCGGCGCCGTCTGTGGTTCGCCCTCCTCAGGCTGACTTCCTCCATCCTCTCCCCGGCTTTCATCTTCGCCGTGTGCGTCTCGTGCAAACGTGTGCGGCCTTGTGCACATCGCTGTGGTTTCAGAGGAGGTTACAGAGAGCACTGAAGGGTGATGGGACACTGTGGCCTCTTTTTAATGCCCACTCTGTTGATGTGTGCATGGTGGGTGGACTGCTTTTTTCATTCATGTTTTAAAGGACCGCTTAACCCATTGACGCCTAAAACTTCCTGTAAAACCTCTGGGCGATTTTAAAATAAGCCCCTAAAACCTGAAGTTTTTCTGTAAATTCAACAGAAGTGTCAACTCTTCCTACTAAATAATAGATTTTTCAGCCTCTGTAGCAGATAGAAATGAAATTCAAAAAGTATTTGAGAGCTTATACAAATACTACAAAACAACGTAAACGCTTTCCAGGCTTCAATGGGTTAAATAGATAAGCTTGAGCCTCCACTGTTAGGAGGGCCAGAATCTCTTGTAAGTCCCCAAATTCATGTCCCTTCAAAACTCTGGGGAAATATATGCAATGAAGGGAAATTACCCCCCAAAAAGTCCTGCTTAAAAAAAAAATCCCAAGTAAAAGTACATAAGCAGTACATTTAGGCCCACCTCTACGAAGTTGTCGTACATTATATGAGCTCTGTTTTTCATGTTAAATCTTACTCTGTGGTGTTCAGATAATCATAGCAGAAGTAAAGAACAATAGAAATAAAAAGAAGAACTGGAGTTGGCTTTTATCTGCTGGAGAGCCCTTGAGCAGGGGAGAAGAGGCCAACCTTGAAACTTGGCGTCCAAACCATAGAAGAGAAATCCTGCTCATTGTGCCTTTAACAATACAATAATAACAATAATAATTTAGCCACTAATTTGCTGACTTGCTGACCCCGAGTGCTTTGATCTTTTACATCATATTTTATAAACAAAATAGAGAAAAAAAAACACGTAAAACAGGCCTACAGTTACCTCACAGTACACATACAGTACTTGATGCTACAGTTCTGCTCTACAAAGTTAAACTATGAATCAATTTCAACAATAAGATATGGCTTTAAAGTTTGTTTCCTAATAGTTTGCACATCTATGATAGGTTATGTTTTACTGGCTTGCCATAATATAACTTTTATCCAAATTAATCTGAACCTCCATACTTTAAGGCCCAAAACTGATGAGTTGTAAAGTTGCTTTCCATTAATAGTAATAGAAAATGAAAATGTAAAATTATCAGTTAAAATTTAATATGTTTAGCAAAATAAACTTAGTGTTTTTGAGTGATGATATAAGTAGAGCTATTTTAGGTAAGAAGAAAATGTTTTTGTTCAGAAATTTAAAAAACCAGTAACCAGTGGCGGTTCTACACAGGGGCCTACAGGTGCCACTGCCCCTGTAAAGAAGCCTTTGGCCCCTGCTGTGGTCCCTGTGTCAAATTAATAATAAAATGATCAATTTATAACAATGAACAATGGAACAATTCTAACCTTTTTTTTGTTCAAACAATATCTCATTGTACACAGAAGGAACCCAGAATGTGTACATTGTATAATAGTTTAACTCTATGGAGTCTTATGGGGCTATTTTGTCCATTTTTGAATCCTTTTCATGTCTTTACATGTCTTTGTAAGTCATTTTGTGTCTTTTTTGGACATTTGTGTCTTTTTTTGGTAATTTTGTGTCTGTTGTTGTGTCATTTTTAGTTATTTTGTGTCTTTTTTTGTCATTTTGTGTCTTCTTTTGTCATTTTGTGTGTTTTTTTTTGTCATTGATGTCATTTATGTTTCTTTTTTTGTGTCTGTTTTAGTTATTTTGTGTATTTTTTTTGGTAATTGTGTGTCTTTTTCAAGACATTCAAAGATTTTGAATGCTTAGATATCATCTTTGCCATTCTTTCATGTGCTAATGTGGCCCTCTGATTAAACACTGGCCCCTCATTGGCCCCCACAGTAAAACTGGTCTAGAACCGCCACTGCCAGTAACACAATAAATAAACAACAGCGCTCCTATGTGGCGTTCAATGGTACTGCAACATCTCTGGTGGAAGGAACTGCGCATGCGCCGTCCCATTTACGTCATGACGTAGCTCTTTACGTTTACGACGAGCCGAAAATGGCGGAGTACCTGGCATCCATTTTCGGCACAGAGAAAGACAAGTAAGTTTTATTCAATATTAAATGGAGGAGTCGCCCAAGCAAGGAGTGTTATAAATAGTCCGGCTGCAGCTCTTCTTCGTGGCCGGCGGCGGGGCTCAGTTTCCCGCCGCAGCGCCGCTGAATGTCCGAGTCAAGCTTCCATTAGCATCAGGAAGCTAACGCTCAATGAGACTCAGGAAGGCACCAAGGCTAACCTGCAGCAGCTGCTGGTTTGCGCCAAAATGTGTTATTTTGCAAAGTATAACTAGTTTGTTAGTACAGGTGTAAATTTTGGGAGCATACTTTGCAGCCCGTTAAATATCCAGGTAACGTGTAGCTTGGTTAATTAATGAGCTTGCTAGCAGAGTGGCGTTAGCTCAGGCGGGGTGTTTAGTTCAGTTTCACCGGTGGAGAGCAGCAAAATGCATCCCACATACTGTTTATAAAGTAAAGCTGCGATGTACACACGTCAGATATCGCGATATGTTCACTGTGCATTTATTTATTTATGTATATCGTCACCCTGTTAGAATAATCGCCTAACTATTTTTTTTTCAAGTTTTGCAGGAAACACAAAAAACTTCACCAAAAGTGTAACATATGACATTTATTGATCATTTCACTCAAAAAGGATGTAATAAAGGATGGCATAGTAATAACACTGTGTAAATTATGTAACTTGAGAGAAATAAATGGCTCAGAACATGCCTTAAGAAAGATATGGTAACACTTTATTTTGAAGGTGTCGACATAAGAAACATGACATGACAAGTATTATGAGTGTCATTAATGTTCATGACACATCCCATGTCATGTTTATGACATGCTCATGTCACTCTTATGTAGACACCTTCAAAAGATCAGATTTATTATGCCTAAGTCAAAATAAAATGCGACTTAGGCAATTTTTGAACATGCCTTTGTGACTTAAGCAAGATATGGTAACACTTTATTTTGAAGGTGTCTACATAAGAGTGACATGAGCGTGTCATAAACATGACATGACAAGTATCATGACCGTTAATGTTACTTCAAAGTGTCGTTAATGTTCATGACACATCCCATGTCATGTTTATGACACGCTCATGTCACTCTTATGTAGACACCTTCAAAAGATCAGATTTATTATGCCTAAGTCAAAATAAAATGTGACTTAGGCAATTTTTGAACATGCCTTTGTGACTTAAGCAAGATATGGTAACACTTTATTTTGAAGGTGTTGACATAAGAAACATGACATGACAAGTATCATGAGCGTTAATGTTACTTCAAAGTGTCATTAATGTTCATGACACATCCCAAGTCATGTTTATGACACGCTCATGTCACTCTTATGTAGACACCTTCAAAAGATCAGATTTATTATGCCTAAGTCAAAATAAAATGTGACTTAGGCAATTTTTGAACATGCCTTTGTGACTTAAGCAAGATATGGTAACACTTTATTTTGAAGGTGTCTACATAAGAGTGACATGAGCGTGTCATAAACATGACATGGGATGTGTCATGAACATTAATGACACTTTGAAGTAACATTAATGCTCATGATACATGTCATGTTTCTTATGTAGACACCTTCAAAATAAAGTGTTACCATATCTTGCTTAAGTCACAAAGGCATGTTCAAAAAATTACCTAAGTCACATTTTATTGTGACTTAGGCATAATAAATCTGCTTAAGTCACACACTTGACATAGGCCATTATCCTAAAGGGGGAAAATCACATAACAGAGTGTCCGGTGCTTGTTGTAAACAAACAGAGATCGCTAAGTGAACACCTCCTGCAGCACATTAGCCTGTAAAAGTTTATTCTGAGCCTCTCTGTAAATGGGCCACACAGCCTCTTATGATGATGAATTTGGAAGATGTATTTGTTGTATTTGTTTGCGATGAAAGCCCAGTTTCACTGTCCTGATGCCCTAAATTCTTATTATTACACAACTTTCACAGCTGTAAATAGTCAAATATAATATTTACTCCTGTTTAAACAATTATTGAATCTTTTATTGGTAGCCTCCTGGAACTCATCAATGATCAGTCTGACAACAATTTAGCCCCTGAGGACAATATTTTGGGGCTGCCGGCAAATATCTAGATAGATCTAGACTTCCTCTTCTGTTCCCAAGTCATTTACAGGCTGATTAGCAACATCATCAAATAGATTTAGTTGGTGTTTCATGCCCATGCAAGATTTAAGCAAATCATTAGAAACAGATATCTGCATACAAATGCAGATATCTATATATATAAAATTTAATGGTCTTTATGCCATAGTCGATGGGAGATTGCATTTAAGTCAATGCATTCAGCCCTTTTTTTGTCCTCAATAGTACAATGAACACACAACAAACACAAACTTGTTTACCAATTCAGCCGAGCTTTTTCCAGTTAGTTTGACTCATTGTCCGTTGTTTTGGTTCTATAAAGCAAATTCAACAGAGTTAAGCTCATTAACTGTGGCAACTTGTGCTGGGAATTATTTCAAAGTGGCTTTTTGGAACCACATCAACTAAAAAGGAGTCCGACTTTGTGAAAAAAGCCTGATTTTTTTTTTATAACCACATTCTTTTTTGATAATCACATTATGGAGTGCTTCCAATATTAAACTCTTGCCCTGCTGCTTAGATTCTATATCCATGTTCAGATATCCTTGAGTCTTATCTTTACCAAATCCACTGAAACTAAAGTAAACTATTAGTATGATGACACTTTCCCTTCTTTTCCAGGGTCAATTGTTCCTTCTATTTTAAAATCGGTGCTTGCAGACATGGAGACCGCTGCTCGAGATTGCACAACAAACCAACCTTCAGCCAGGTGAGTATCCCTACAAAGTCACACACTTTGACAAACTGATTTTTTAAATGGTTTTGACTCTAATTGTTTGATTTATTAAATGAGAAAAGGAGATATCCCAATATCCTTCCTGAAAAAACTGCAAATTAGCTCATATTTAATGAGTCAACACCAAGTTTGCATATCTAAACCTAACATTTCAGAAAACTTGTAATTTAAAATAATAGTTTCTTAATGTAAATAACAAACTGGGGAAGTTTAATGCTGATGTCTGCCAGTTAAAAGGCTTCAGGAGGAGGTCGAACATAGCATAAGCCTTTCATAATTACAATTTTCTTTGTGCTTTTTGGTTGCTAAAAGAATGATTTTGATGAATTGGAAGACACGTAAGAGAAATTGATTTTCAAAAGAATCATGGTTACTTGAATTTTTTTTGATCTCCTTGGAATGGAGCGAATGACCGATTGGATGAATGATGATGATTTTGGAATAAATTGGGAACAAGTTATGGGAATTATCGCAGAATTCCAAATGTGAGATGAGGAAGGAGCCTTGCTCTGCAGCCCTGTAAGAGCCCAGTGTCACGTTGTCACCTTGTTTCCATGTAAATTAACTTGAAAAAGATTATGAAATGAACATGATTTTGAAAAGAACAATTAATTGCAATGGTACAGTACTTATCTCGTGTCTTGTGGTGTTTGTTGTGGTTTGTTATGTCTGATCTATTATACTGTGGTTGTTTGTGGTTGTATTGTGTCTGTCTTATGTTGTATAATAATAAAAATGTTAATAAAAAAAAAAATTTTTCTTTGTGCTTGACTGTCAAAAATATAAACAGGCTATAATGGAAGTGGACATCCATCAAAGAGTCCTGTCTTTGATGGATGTCCGGGTTTTTTTTTCTCTTTTTTTTTTTTTTTGGGTCGTCTGTCTGTTTTCGCCGTGTGGCTTTGTACTGGTGTATCGTTGTTTTCATTTTTTGTTGTTGTGGTTATCCTTTATATTATTCTTTGTATGTTATTTGTGTGTACATTGTCTAATTTGTAAATATGTTCCTGAGTCTTTGTTGTCTAGAATTGTGTTTTACTGTTTTGTTTTCATATTGTGGCTCCTAATAAGTAATCCACTGTTCTTTTCTTTGTTTCTTCGTTAATAAATAATAAAAATAATAATAAAAAAAAAAAAGAGTCCTGTCTGACCGCATGCTTTCTCTTCTTCCCCCTGCAGACCATCTTGATCCAGAACATCTACCGTAACCCTCAGAACAGCGCACAGACGGCCGACGCTTCTCGCTGTAAGTTAAACATTTGTCAGCACCCTTTGTGCTTCCTTAAATTGGTGCTAACATTACAACAGATGTGAGGTACTGCTTCAGCCGTATGAACCGGGGACCCGGTTGTGACCCCGTTATCTCTAAAGGAAGCCAAACCAAACATTGACTCATTGGTCGGTCATCACCTAAAAGCACAAACACCTGCTTCTGATACCTCCACTATCTGTTTTTCAACCTTGTGTCGCCGAGCGATCTCGCCAAAACACATAGAGTTCTTACAGAACGTGCTGAACACGCAGAACTGAGCGTAAACAAGCTGAAGCAGTACCTCTCATACAGGTAAGTGTGTCCTGTGTTTCCCTCTGGGCCTCATGTTTCTATTGTGAATTAAAAGCATTTCATTCACTCTGCCATTGATACAAGAGACGCTGTTTACTCCAGCATCACATATATGTGTTACCGGTAGAATGAAGAGGCTTGATTTAGACCCACTTTACATTTAATTATCAAGTACAAGCCTGACTTGTGGAGTATTTAAAGGATAATTACAGTTTTGTTTTTTAATCATAACTTGAACTCAGGACAATTTGAAGGCTTTTACAGTTTTATAGATACAAATTGAGGCCATTCACTTCCATTTATCACCTGTTTACTCAGGCCAAACAACTCTGGATACTTATTTACCAGAAGAAGTAATCAAATTAGTGAATGAGTAGCTTACATGTGTGTGTTGCAGGGCTGCATTGGAGTCTGGGTACAAAATTTTGAATCACTTTTTCATATGATTCATGAATTAAAAATGACAGTTGGCAACAGGCAAATTGTTGTCTTACTTTTTAGTTGACACTTCACTAACTTTTTAACTGCCTCATGAAGCATTGTTACATACCTAATACTTAAGTAAAGGGGTCATAAAACACATGCAAAACCTCACTATTTAAAAACATAGAAAAACACTGTTTAAACTGTCTCACAGTGACGCAAAACATCGTAGAAATAATTTAATAGTAACATTTTAAGAGATAATGCATGTGTTTGTGAAGTACTGAGAGTACTCTGTTGTGTGAGATTGTAAACAAATGTTTTTATATAGTTTTAGTGTTATTAAAGGCAGCCCCCATGTATTCAAATCATCAAGAATTTTCTCCGTTTTTTAGATTCTGCTTAAATCCTGAAATAGTTGCATATTCCTTCAGAAAGATAACAGGCAAAACCTAAAAGTAAGGGGAAAGGAGGGAATACATTAAAGACTTCTAAACAGTGAGGGCAGTGAGCTTCACCTCCAGTAACTCAAGGAGATATTTTGAATGGGTGGAACTCACAACATGTAATAAAAACTAAGAACGGCAATTTACTGGCAGAAACATTTCTAATCAAATTTCTTTCTTCCTCAGCTCTTTACTTTGGTTGATGTCACAGAAGTTTACGTTTTGTATTTCAGACCATTTCCCTCTTGAACATTTACCTTCATAACCTTCAAAACTCTGCCCAGTCTGCTGATGGTTTACACTGTAAGTTCTCCCTTCATCTGCAGGACCCTCCAGCACTGACTGCACTTAATTTACTGTCACACCTCCCCACATGAATCTGGCTCAGTGTAGGAACATGTCCTCTAGAGATGTCCAAGGCCTCCGATCAGACTAAGCGCTTTTTAGCACGCTGGGACAGAAATTTGTCGTAGTTTTTAATGAGTCAAGTGTTTTTGCTTGTTGCTGAGTGCACTTTGAGTGCCTCAAGTTGAAAAATAGCCCATAATCTCAGTTTTTCCCCCTTATCCAGTCAGGTTAATTAGCAGGGCTGACTTTTTTTGAACATTTTTATTTATTTTTGGGCATTTTTTTTGGCTTTGTTCCGTAGTGTTAGTGATACAGAGTAGAACCTGGCAGATATATCAGTTGACAGATATTTTTGGCCGATATTGGCCTGTCAAAGCAAAATCGGTATCTAAAATGTGCCGTTATTAAAAACTTTTCTACACAATATTTAATGCAATTGCCTGGTATGGTTTAGAAACTGTTAGCTTTACATTTTTTAATAAAAAAAAATAGCATTTGAGTGAAACTGAACACTAAGGATGTTTATTTAGGCATTTATTTAATTCCTATTTAGTCTTTATTTTCAATAAATTTCTTAATTTAATAAAGTTTGAGAACGTAGCTCCCTGGGTAAATTTGCAGAGTGGTAAAAAAAATTGGTGCACAGTCCACATAAAAAATGTCTATTTTTTATTCCAGCACCCCCAAATATTGGTTATCGATGAATTTTCATACATCACTCAGGCTCTAATACAGAGTGAAGCAGTGAGGCCGAGAGGAAGATGTGCAGGAAAGGGCTCCGATAGCCTTGATAATGCACTATTTTATTTTTTTTTTTTTAATCGTAGCCTTCAATAAAACAGACGGTGCACCGTGTGTTTTGCAACCTGCAAAAAGCTCTGTTTCTGATCGGGGCCTCACACCATTTCCTGGAGATATAACAGTAATAACAGGCCCCGGCCTAACTCAAACTACTGTCGTGCAATAATGTGCACAGCTTTGGTGTCAGATTCTTCATTTTGCTGATGTGAAACAGATGTGTTACACCTACAAAAAAAAAAGCAGCTATAATTAACTTACTGTTTCTGTGTTTCACACTGAATACACACCTTTTGCTCCTGATTCATTGAAGCAGGTTTATACTAGTGCTGTCCTTAACTTAGGAGAAACTCCTTTTCTTTTAAAGTAGTCGAATAGTTCTTAAAGTGTGCGTAGTGGTACGTCAAGGCCCCTCTGTCTGTGAGGTGCATGTAGTGACAGAAACAGTTTTGTAAAGAAGTGAATGATGTAAAAGTGTAACCAGGAGAAAGCTAAGAGAGGTCAGCTCTAGTTTCTACCTTGCTTCTGTGAAATGGGTCGGGAGAGAGCACCAAATAACATACAGACTCTTTTGATCTACAGGGTGTAACTATTATAGCAAGACGTGTCAGTTAGATTTGTTCAAAGCTACACAGACAGTCTTTAGCCACCAGTGTCCCTCTAACTCAGCCTTGACTGTCCCCTGTTGACCTTTCCTAGGCGCCGTCAGCGATGTGGAAATGCAGGAGCACTACGACGAGTTCTTTGAGGTGAGTGACCCGCCGTGCTGACGTCCCATCTTCTTTCCACATAGCGTCATCACTGGGTTATCTGCAGCAACATGATGACTATTAATCAGCTAATATTTAAACAGCAACATGCAATAACTGCTTTTAACCCATTAAGGCCTAAAACGCCTGTAAAACCTTTGGGCGATTCTGAAAGAACCCCCTAAAACCTGAAGTTTTTCTGGAAACTCAACAGAAGATTTTTCAGCCTCTGTAGCAGATAGAAATGAAATTCAAAAAGTATTTGAGAGCCTATAACTGTGGCTTTCATGAGAAGTTGAGTTTATTTGTCCAAACCTCCAATAAAGTTTTTTAAAAAATCAACAAACTCAGCAAATGTTACATTTGTCTGAATAAAAAATCCTATTTATAATACTAATACATGCCCATTAGCAAGATGCAAACATGATATGACCATTGGAAAAAATAGACATAGTTCTCATTAGCCTACTGTAATAAAAAAATATATATATATCATAATAATAATAATAATAATACATTTTATATATTGCACTTTTCAGGGTACTCAACGACACATAAAGTAATATAAGACATAAACAGTCATGATTTCTTGTATCATCATCACAATCAATTAGCCTATTATTATTATTAATATTAATATATTATTAATAATATTATTATTATCTCCAGATGGCCACAAATCTGTCTGTTCTTTGGTGAAAATATGTCGTCTAAAAACATATTCCTCATTCATAAATGCCGGTCGATTGGTTCCGATACTACAAAATGACATATCCGCTGTCCCGGCCTTAATGGTAGAAATGCGATAATGCTTTCCCGGCGTCAATGGGTTAATCAGCTAATATTTAAACAGCAATATGCAATAACTGCTTTTAAGAGGGGTTTGTTGGCTGCTTGAGTAATTAAAAAAGTCATGTGTTTATTAACCAGGCAGACTGCCTGTGTCCAATTCATGTTGAAACACCGCAGCAGCAAATTATCAGTCAGTCTACAGTATAAAAGATGATTTAATTAGGGGTGTTGGCTTAACTGTCAAAATATACGATTTATTAGTTGTTATCTAACATACCCAACCCATATCTAAACATTAGGTTTCCCAGAGCTGTTACAATTTCCTTGTTAAATATGTGAAGTTTTACTTAATGACTAATTTCCATGACATAACTCAATAAAAACTGAACATCTAGGTTAAACATTGTCTGAAAAAAATGCAACACATCGTTAGCCTCATAGCATAATTGCCTAAGTCATTTTTTGGCCAAATTGTGATATCTGCCTAACTTTACTCTCCTATCACTGCTGCATCTTTCTGCCTTATTGCCTATGTTCTCAACCTATCAGAATACTTGCAAAATTACCAAAAAATACACAAAATGACAAAAAAAAAGTAAAATGACAAAAAAAAAGACACAAAACGAACAAAAAACAATGTAAAATGACAAAAAAAGACACAAAATGAACAAAAAACTATGTAAAATGACTAAAAAGACACAAAACGAACAAAAAACAATGTAAAATGACTAAAAAAAGACACAAAATGAACAAAAAACAATGTAAAATGACGAAAAAAAGACACAAAATGAACAAAAAACAATGTAAAATGACAAAAAAGACACAAAACCAACAAAAAACAATGTAAAATGACAAAAAAAGACACAAAACGAACAAAAAACTATGTAAAATGACAAAAAAAGACACAAAACGAACAAAAAACTATGTAAAATGACAAAAAAAAGACACAAAATGAACAAAAAACTATGTAAAATGACTAAAAAAGACACAAAATGAACAAAAAACTATGTAAAATGACAAAAAAGACACAAAATGAACAAAAAACTATGTAAAATGACTAAAAAAGACACAAAATGAACAAAAAACAATGTAAAATGACTAAAAAAGACACAAAATGAACAAAAAACTATGTAAAATGACAAAAAAGACACAAAACGAACAAAAAACAATGTAAAATGACTAAAAAAGACACAAAACGAACAAAAAACTATGTAAAATCACTAAAAAAAGACACAAAATGAACAAAAAACTATGTAAAATGACTAAAAAGACACAAAACGAACAAAAAACTATGTAAAATGACAAAAAAAGACACAAAACGAACAAAAAACTATGTAAAATGACAAAAAAAGACACAAAATGAACAAAAAACTATGTAAAATGACTAAAAAAGACACAAAATGAACAAAAAACTATGTAAAATGACAAAAAAAGACACAAAATGAACAAAAAACTATGTAAAATGACTAAAAAGACACAAAACGAACAAAAAACTATGTAAAATGACTAAAAAAAGACACAAAATGAACAAAAAACTATGTAAAATGACAAAAAAGACACAAAACGAACAAAAAACAATGTAAAATGACTAAAAAAGACACAAAATGAACAAAAAACTATGTAAAATGACTAAAAAGACACAAAACGAACAAAAAACTATGTAAAATGACTAAAAAAAGACACAAAATGAACAAAAAACTATGTAAAATGACTAAAAAGACACAAAACGAACAAAAAACGATGCAAAATGACAAAGAAAGACACAAAACTAACAAAAAACAATGTAAAATGACAAAAAAAGACACAAAACGAACAAAAAACTATGTAAAATGACAAAAAAGACACAAAAACTATTATTTATTGCATATGTTCTCCCTATCTAAACACTTGTTAGAGTCCAAAATCACTTTCTGCCTTAGTCATCTCTTTGACTTAGGCATTTTTGCCGCTACATACAAACCAAACTACATTATTTATATGAAAGAGAAAAATTGCCTTAGTCAGGGCATATTCTGCCTAAGTCACTTTTATCTGTTATGAAATCGATGTGTTTAATTTTTTATGCAAACTTGTTCACACTTCTATTTGAACTTACTGTTACAATATCAATTAAAAATACCAATGGGCTTACCAAAAATTGTGTTTTTTCTTGTTTTCCGAAAACATTCAAATATGACTTAGGCAAATATGCTATGAGGCTAACGATATATTAATAAGCGTCACCAGAAAACTGTAACTATATATTTTTTCAAATGAAATGAAATGCTGTTGAAATGTGAACCATTGCATTATGAACATTACACGCACATTATTCTGTAAAATATGACAAACTTGCTGAATAAAATTGCAAAAACAATGTGTTTTGGGAAATAAATCTGTAGGAAATGTACTTGATAATTAACATTCGTAGCTGATGAACTTGACATTTCAATGCAAGTTATTTTAATGTTTTTTAAACTTAGATTGAATGTGAACTCTTGGCCTTTGTGGTGAATTTTAGCCTCCTATAGTGAAAACAATGGCCGCCGAAGTATAATAACTTCATCAACTCGTCCCTTTGCTAAATTTTAACATAGAATAAAAGTTAGTAAAGTAACTTTTTAGAGGATAATCTTCTTTCTCTGTCTTCCACCCGATGCAGGAGGTGTTCACAGAGATGGAGGAGAAGTACGGAGAGGTGGAGGAGATGAACGTGTGCGATAACTTGGGCGACCACCTCGTCGGCAACGTCTACGTTAAGGTTGGTGACGCATCTAAAATGTTTTCATAAGAGGTGGAGCTAATGCAGAGTCAAATTTGGATATTTTTCTCATATTTGGCTCCGTTTACATGATGACGGTCTGAACAGAAGACGCAAAAGTGGCGTCACGTCTTCACTTTTTATTCCTCGTTTAGACGAGCGTTTTCGGGAGGAAATCTGCTGCATACGGTGATCTAAAGTGTGTGAAATGTGATTGTATGCAGCCAGGCGGCATCACTTAAAGCCATAAGAGCATCTTTGGGCATGTGGAAGTTTTCACACCACACATTTTCATCAGCTACTCCTTCCACAAAGTTCTCCACCATCACTAGATCTCCCAGGTCTCGTTCACAGCCGTCTGGCTCCTCCCACCAATCGCTGCATCCAGAATGTGATGGAGGTAATTCCAGATCCTTCTCTGTTCACTAATACTATCTGTACATATCCTGGACATTTGGTGGAAAGACTCCTGTAAGTTTATTAGAGCTGCCAGAGCAGCTTGAAGGTCCCACCATGGAAATAATCCCACGTTTGTTTATTTCCTGTCCTGGAGCATGTATGTGACGTAAACACATACGTGACGTGAGCAGATCAGATCAGAGTTTTGTGTCTTGTCAGTGTAGACGACACGCTACGGAGGAGAGGATTTAACTTTTCCACTTTGGAGGGTGGTTTCAGATTTTTGCGTCTTTAAGCCCCAAAAACGCCGTCACCGTCTAAACGAAAGGCACTTCACATAAAATATTTTGTCGTTTTTACCCGCGAGCTTCCTCGTGTAAACGGGGCCTAAGTTGCCACAAGTTTTAGCTATCTGGAGTTATCCTAAGTGTGTGAAACCTGTGTGTGTGTGTGTGTGTGTGTGTAGTTTCGACGTGAAGAGGACGCAGAGAAAGCAGTCATGGACCTGAACAATCGGTGGTTCAACGCCCAACCAATCCACGCAGAGCTCTCCCCCGTCACTGACTTCAGGGAAGCGTGCTGCCGCCAGTATGAAATGGGGTGAGTGTGATAAATCCTTTTTAAATAGTGAATTACAGCGTAGAAATGTTGTCTCCATGGCTTGAATTCATTCTGAGGTCACTTCACTGCGTGTCTTCCCCTGTTGTGTTGAGTTTAGCTGCACAATATATGACATATTTGAGTACATTAGTAAATAATAATTAGGGCTGCACGATAAATCGTAAAAAAATCGCGATCTCGATTCACACATACACGTGATCTAATTTCAACACACGTCGATTCTGAAGTATTTTATATCTGGAGCTGCATCAGAAACAAATGCTCCTATTATCTCCTGGATTTTTTCAAGCGGTGTGGAAGTATTTCGGATTTCAGTTGTTATCACCTGCATGTCTTAATTTTTATTTTTTATTTTTGTTAAAGTAATTTATCTTCCAATGATTTAACTACTACTATGCCCCTGTCAAAGTTCATCAGTGCAATAAACATTTTGTGAAAAAAAATCGTGCCAGAGAATCGTGATCTCAATTCTAAGCAGAAAAGTCGTGATTCACATTTTTTCCAGAATCGTGCAGCCCTAATAATAATTAGTAAATAATGATTAGTAAATATTATCTGTTGTTTGGTTATCTCAGATAATAACGTTATTGTGACATTAACTTTACCACATATCTTCCTCACATCATGCAGCCAATGTGGTAAAGCTAGCCATTTATTAAATAATGCTGAAAAATATAATATTGAATCCTTTTTTCTGCAAGTACAGTAAACATTTACATTTATAGCGTGCGCATAGTAATTACAGAACATTTTTAATTAAAAAAAATATTTTAGGTGATTTTGTGTGTGTTATTTAGCCCTTTTTTTCTTTCTTTTTGCCTCCCAATTTTTCTTTACAAAAGTCAGGAAATCTCAGCTTTTTGTCTCTGACCTGAAATGTTTGTTATAGTAGTCATATCTTTGTGAGTACTTAACTAAGGTACTAATTTCAAACTGGGTTATTACTACCATTACAAGTAAAAGTCCTGCATTTAAAACTTACTTTGGTAAAAGTACAAAAGTATCAGCATCAAAACGTACTTAAAGGATCAAAAGTAAAAGGAATCGTTATACATAATGTTGCCACTCAGGTTGTTATGTTTTCTAAATATGTTTTAAATTATATTATTATTAAATTGATCATGTTTTCATGATGATTCCAGACCTGAAAAGTAACTAAAGCCGTCAGCTAAAAGTAGTGGAGTAAAAAGTACAATATCCTTTAAATCAGGACTAAAAACACTATTGTTTACTGCAGCGTATCTTAACTTTAACACTTATCTGCTCTACTCTACTGCCCTTAGTTTTTAACTACACAATGTTTGACTTGTGCTTTTTATTATTTTATCTCTCTTTTTTTATCCTGCTGTATCTTATTTTATCCTATTTATATTTTTATTTCTATTTCCCTGTTTTAATTGACTCTTTTTACTGTTTTCAATTATGTCTTGCTGTTTTTAATGTTTATGTAAAGCACTTTGAATTACCTTGTGTTTATTTGTGCTTTACAAATAAACTTGCCTTGCCTTGCCTTACAATATTTGCCAGCTGCAAGCTACATTTTTATTTTATTGGAGAAGCTCCTCTAGAGCAGCTGTTCTCAACCTTGGGGTCGGGACCCCAATTGGGGTCGCGAGATGATTTCTGGGGGTCGCCAAATCATTTTGGAAGTCAGCTCTGTCTCCACTGTGTTAAAGTGTTCATGTGTTAATGTGTTTTAGTCTTTTTTGTCACTTAATGTCTTTTTTTTGGTCATTTTGTGTCTTTTTTTGGTCATTTTGTGTCTTTTTTTGGTCATTTTGTGACAGTTTTTTGGTCATTTTGTGATATTTTTTTTATCATTTTGTGGTCAATTTGTGTCTTTTTTGGTCATTTTGTTTCTTTTTTTGTCATTTTGTGTCTTTTTTTGTCATTTTGTGTCTTTTTTTGGTCATTTTGTGTCTTTTTTTGTCATTTTGTGTCTTTTTTTTGGTCATTTTTGTCTTTTTTGGTCAATTTGTCTTTTTTGGTCATATTGTGTCTTTTTTTTTAGTCAATTTGTGTCTTTTTGTGGTCATTTTGTGTTTTTTTGTGGTCATTTTGTGTTTTTTTGTGGTCATTTTGTGTCTTTTTTTTAGTCAATTTGTGTCTTTTTGTGGTCATTTTGTGTTTTCTTTGGTCATTTTGTTTCTTTTTTGGGTGATCTGAACTGTGTGTGTGAGATTGTGTTCAGTGAGCGGGGTTTCGCAGACAACATGCATGTAAAATTGGGGGTCACGACTCAAAAAGGTTGAGAACTACTGCTGTAGAGTGTGTCAGGCATCAGGTAAAGACAGAACAAGGTGTGTGGTGTTAGCAGCAGGTTGGTGAGGTGGGAAGAAAGTCCAGCCTGCAGCTAGACGATCCAAAATAAAGCTTCAGTGTTCAGCCTGCCGCTTGGGGCGGATTACTAAGCGGGTAAAGAGGGCAGCTGGCCTGAGGGCCTGGCCCTCCAGGGACCTGCAGAGCTCCAGGCTAACTGCTTGGTAACTGATTCTGGTAGTTATTTGGGACTTTTTGTTCCATTTATGCAAAGTATTGGATGACCTGATGGCCTCCAGGTGCTTCAGAATCAAAGTAGCACTCAGTGAACCTGAGGCCGGCTTAGAGAAAGTACACGTTGCACACAGTTTATTGAACAAGAGGGTCTCAGCAGATACAGTCTTATCTATCTGCTGCCATGGTCTGATTTACTGTAACTCACACGTGTCCTTCAGCACGCCACTAAAAACACAACCAGCTGCACGGGCACAGTGTCAATTACCACATTTTCTTTTGAATGCAAATCTAAACTTTGTCCTCGCACAGTAGGAGGAAACTTTCTCTCCTCTCTTTTATGAGTGCTGCTGTGTTTTTCCATTGGATGGGGGGTTGTTTACTCTGTTAGTGTGGGGGGAGATAAAGATCAGATGGTGGGCTGGCATGCTCCTCGGCATGTGTAACTAAGAGCCAACCTTTCTTCGTGGCACGGCCCTACCAAACGCATGCCAAGCAAGTGTTAACCCTCGATGCGCTGTTTCCCTGCAGAGAGTGCACCCGAGGCGGCTTCTGCAACTTCATGCACCTGAAACCCATCTCACGGGAACTACGGAGGGAGCTGTACGGCCGCCGCAGGAAAAGGTAAAGACGCCGTCAAAGTGACAAGTCGTCGATTGGTTTAGAATTCCCGAATTAATCTTTCCTCGTGTCCCGCCAGGCACCGCTCTCGCTCGCGCTCCCGGGAACGACGCTCCCGCTCCAGGGACCGACGGCGGGACCGCGAAAGGCCCAGAAGGTCGAGGGACCGAGAGCGATCCGGAAGATTCTGAAAAGAAGCCAAGACTGACCCGATGTCCTACCAAATCCATCCCTCTCAACCCCAGCAGTGATGACAAAGTTATTTTCTTTTTTGGTGAATTGTTCAAAGTGTTTTTCTTTTATTCCCTTTTTTTAAGATGAGCTTGTTTCGCTTTCTCAATAAAACAGATTTGTAATTCTGCACTGGGACCACTTGATTATATCAACATCAAATGATTTGAGACCTTTTATACAAGGAGAATACAGATTATTGGAACATGAAAAGAAATGTTTAATTCGGTGAGGCTTTTTGGAAAGAAGCTGGAATTATTTTAGGTATTGCAAAGTCAGCTTATATCTGATGTTGTCGTCTGTCAAACTTTAACTTTATCAGGGTGAATATCTAAGAAGTATTTTATCATTGACATTTGTACCACTGTATTACACTAATTACGGTCATATGCTGCTAAAACAGGCACCAGTTATTTGCCAAATGGTCAATAACTCAACTAGCAGCTGTAACA
This sequence comes from Centropristis striata, assembly GCF_030273125.1. NCBI lineage: Eukaryota > Metazoa > Chordata > Actinopteri > Perciformes > Serranidae > Centropristis > Centropristis striata. The sequence continues at coordinate 19,923,021 of NC_081540.1, forward strand.
CACCTCCTTATCGCTCTCTAATCTTTAAACCGGTTTAACAGGAAGTAACCAATGTATGAGTCATTCAAGGTCATATTACCCACATTCATAAACCAAATGTTGCGTGACAATGCAGTTCATAAGAGATACATTGGTGCAAATGTAATTCAAACTTCTAAAACATTTCTTTCTATCATGCAAGGTCATTGTTTATCTTGTTCTATCACACTGAATGATGCAGTATTGACTGAAGTTTCATCAGCCTGTTCTCCAGGTCCTTGTCATACTAGTTTTATTTTTTAGGTGGCAATTATGAAAGCAGAGTTTGCTAAGCAGGTAAAACATGAATATTATATGGGAAAATGTAAACAGGTTATAGGATGACAGAAATAATATTTCCACATCCATATAAAAACAGAAAATTAAAGTGGCAACAAAAGCTATAAGTTGACAAATCTGATTTTAAAAATATCTCCTCTGAATTTAACCCTAGTGAGTTTACCAGAAACCTGATATAAATTGGCAAACTTTTAAATATTTATATATATAGTAAAATAAATTTGAATGATTATGTAAATGTAGATACATTCAAATAATTTGTAAAAAAAAAAATGTATTTAATCAAATTCATTTTTTTACTCAATGTACAAACATTTAAATACATATGCAGGAAAAAGTAAACATTATTCTACATATATGTATAAACATATGCATATGTATGTATATATATACACTACCGGTCAAAAGTTTTAGAACACCCTAATTTTTCCAGTTTTTTATTGAAATTCAAGCAGTTCAAGTCAATTGAACAGCTTGAAAGGGTCCAAAGGTAAGTGGTGAACTGCCAGAGGTAAATAAAAAAAGGTAAGCTTAACCAAAACTGGAAAATAATGTACATTTCAGAATTATACAAGTAGGCCTTTTTCAGGGAACAAGAAATGGGTTAACAACTTAACTCTATGGAGTCTTGGGCTATTTTGTCCATTTTTGAATTCTTTTCATGTCTTTGTAAGTCATTTTGTGTCTTTTTTAGTCTTTTTGTGTCTTTTTTTGTCATTTTGTGTCTTTTTTTAGTCATTTTGTGTCTTTTGGTGTCTTTTTTTGGTCATTTTGTGTCTTTTTTTGGTCATTTTGTGTCTTTTTTTATTCATTTTGTGTCTTTTGGTGTCTTTTTGTCATTTTGTGTCTTTTTTTGGTCATTTTGTGTCTTTTTTTGGTCATTTTGTGTCTTTTGGTGTCTTTATTTGTCATTTTGTGTCTTTTTTTGGTCATTTTGTGTCTTTTAGTGTCTTTATTTGTCATTTTGTGTCTTTTTTTGGTCATTTAGTGTCTTTTTTTAGTCCTTTAGTCCAACATAAAATGTGATTATGAATCCTTTTTTTACTTTCAAAACACTATCATGCTCAATAAAGAATTTTAAATGTTGCAAATGTGCACTAATTTCAGAGTACACTGAGACATTAAGTTGCATAATTTTCAATTAAATTCTGGAAAAGTTGGTGTGTTCTAAAACTTTTGACCGGTAGTGTATGTTCAATACTTGTTTATGGATTCATATTGATTTTTCTGGCATAATTTTCACAAAAAACGAAACGTACACTAAATTAAATTGACTCAGCATTATAATAACTCCATATCAAGTGCAAATATATAAATAGGTATATATGGAAAGATACAGACTGTACGTGCAGGGTGTGTGTCGTAATATAATAGCCTATGTAACATAATATGTCTGGATTTCTATTTATTTATAATGGGAAGCAGCTCACGCATGAGAAGTCTCAAGATGTCACATGCTTCAAAAGTACATGCAGCTCCGTGTTGGGTCAATAAAAGGTAAACAGATGGTGCTGGGAACTTTAACGCAGCGTTTTCACAAACCCTTATTGAGAAATCTCTGCTGTGATTGGCGGAGCAGGCCAAACAGACGCCCTCGCCGCAGCCAATCAGAGGGCGACTTAAAACTTTGGCCACGCCTCCCCGTTTGGTCCACGTGTTTCGTCACGAAAACCTCGGTCTCTGTCGGAAGTTGCTCACTCCGCATTGTTGTCCTCTGGTCGCTGAGCATCGGGGTCGCCTGTGATTCTTTTTCAACACTTTAACAGGTTTTCGCGCCACGTTTCAGTCATAAGGTGAGTGGAAACTGATAAGTATTGATAAACAGAGCGTGATGAATATAAAATCCATACATTAACACACGTGGTTGTTTGACGCTTGATGACTGATCCGGTTCTGATGCAACATCGGAGCTGCGCAGTTCACATTTTTGTTGCCACATTTGTCAGCTGATTTGGTAAGATTTGATGTTTCCTCTTATTTGCTGCTTACGCTACACACGAAATATGTTATTTTTCGGTAATAATTCTCCTTATTATGACCGTTATGTTTTCATATTTGCCCTTCATCCAATCAGTGCTGAACCGTGACTGTTATAGCTTCTCATCCTCTCTTATCATATCATCATTTTACTATCTTTTTATGCTGCCTTTTACATTTTTATCGGATGTTATGAATAGATAGGGTTACCACTTACGATTAATTTGACCTTTAATGTATCGATTAAACGATTTGGTTTACAACAAAGACGAAATTTAAAAAAAAAATCCAAATATATTTTTCCTTCGTCGCCTTTTAAAAACAAAACTACGACACTATTATTTTCTGTGAATGTACCGTTGCCGCTGACTATTATATTAATTATTATTATATTGTAAGTAGGGGAGACCGGGGCCGGTGGGTCCGCACCATTACTACACCAGCATACGTCACGGTGTGGGCGGAGTCTAAACCATTTAAACATCCATACAATCAGTTCACACTGCATGTGCTCATATTGCTTATAGAAACCACAATGCAATGTTAAATTGATGAAATAAGAAGTTTTGTGTGCACAAATGGTGTGCAGACTCCGCCTACTTAAAGCATTACAGGTGTATGTAATAATGGTGTGTTTTTGATTAAAAATCTATCAAATGTATCAAATGCCAAGCAGTCCATACAGGTATTAATAGACTCAATGTTTTGTAAGTTGAAAATAGAAATGACTAAAATTAGGTAAAAACAGATGATGTTGGCTTCCACTCTGTTATTGTCAGGAAGCCTCATGTAAAAATAGGTAATAATTATTTTTAAAAAGACATGAAAAGTCATAATAACATGTAAATAACCTTTTTTTATTTCGAGGATTTTATTGATTAATTACATATGTTTTTTTCTAGACATTACAAACATGCGTTACAAGTGGAGTTAATCAATTTCGCAACCTGTACATATTTAATAAAAACATGTAAATACTTTGTTTCAGTAGCAAATTGCCAATGCCAGTGTCTGTTTCACAAAATTAAGAAAGTGTTACAACTGTCTGTGGTTTCCTGTATGGGTTGGTGTGCATTCAGCAGCTGTGTACTTAAAAAAAACCCTAAAATAACAGGTTAAACATGCATAAAAAAGTAAAAAGTATTTCTGTCATGTGATTAAAAGAAAGGTAGACTCTAGCCAGGCATACACATGGTATGATAACTGTCAATTGTCGAGACCAAGAACAGATTTAGAAAATTTCTCAAGCTAGATGTCGAGTCATTTTTCTTTTGACCAACGAGTGGACTAATCCTTCCAGCTCTCGTACCTTATCCTTATTAGTGTTCCAGCTACTAATCACATGTAGTTTATCTATATTGGGCCATGTGATGGAGGCCTCCAGGTGTACATGCTGTCTGTTTTACATTGTGTTCCTACTGCCAGCATTCCTGCTGCTCACATTGGGTCACCATTTGTTATGGCTGAGTGAATATCTATAGTCAACTCTTCTGGTGACCAGCTGATAGTTTGTTGCTGGCGGAGCATTTATCTGACCGACACTTGCAGCTGCACGGTAGTCTTTATTCTTTGAGAACACTGAGCATACCCAAGGAGATTAGAAATGCCACATTTTAAGCAGATAACAGGGTCTGTCTGATAAGGTAAGAATATTACAAACTGTTCATTAGATTGGCTTGAAGTTGCCAAACTGGGATCAGGTGATTTGCGGACTGTTTCTTTAGCCTGCGAGGAATTTGAGGATTTGATTTGTGGCTTAGGTATGGCTTATTAAACAATAATTGAAGTTTCTTCTTGTTAAATCCTCTTGTGAGACTGTTCTGCTGTGCGGCCTGGGCTCAGTGCCCCATGTGCTCTCTCAGAGGATCAGATTGCCCCCGTTGAACCACAGCGAGGCCACCAGATACCACCGACTCTTTCCCACATTTACAACAGCAGTTGTGAACCCGTAATTAGCAGCGTGACTTGTCGTGGCTGCAGAGATCTGGTGTCTAGAGTTGAAGTGACAGGAAAGAAGGGCTAACACCTTCTGCATTTATCTCATTGTGTGGCTAGATTATATCAGGTGGGTTACCAAGCAGAAACAGAGTGGTAACATTTGATTTGAAGCAGCATATCTGTTTTCTCTCTCATGCTGAGCTGTTTGAAGATGTTTGGTCACCAAAGAGGGGCTTTAACAGCTGGCCCCAGTGTGTGCACTGTGTATTAGTGAAGGTTCACGTGCTGCCGGACACTAGAGAAACCTAATGGATGCACTAAAACAGCAAAGATCTAAGGGATAATGTAAAGCGGGTTGGGAGGCCTCTCATTCTCATGAGTTTGTGTATTCTGGGTTCCTATGGGTGCCTGGGAAACCCTTGACGTTTGTCTTTTAATGTGGTTTTCAAGGTTAGTAAAGGCTTGAACTGTACAGGATGACGAGTCAACTTGCAATGATGCAACATTGCAACAATTTGTCGACTAATTAGTTCAATCAGTAAGTCGTGAAAGCAATTTTTAATGCAAAAGAGTCTTTCATATATGGATATTACCTGCTTCTCTTTGCTTTGTTATATAAAACTGAATATCTTTGTGTTTTTGAATGGCAAAACAAGCCATTAAGACATCGACTTGGACTTTGAAAAGCTATGAATGGCATTTTTGTCGATCGTCTGACAAAAAACAAACAAAAAGTAGTGGGTTTTTTTGCATTCATTCAGCTCAGATCCTGTAAAAAAACATTTTAGGTGCTGTGGCCAAGTCTTATGATTATGGCCTTGATAAGTTTTTTGCTGAGCTCACTAAGGTGACATTGTAATTATTGTGACAGGCCGATGTCATGCATGGTACTAAGACATATTTATCATAAGCTCTTATAGGTATTTTGCTCTTAAGTTTAATCTTCTTTTCTCCTACAGTCAGTGAATGATGCAACATAAGAAAAGGCTTGCTCATCCAGCCATCCGGGGCTCTTTCCTTCTCTCACTTCTGTTTTCTCACGAAGCTCTAATGAAACTTTATTTGACTAATCTGTTTGCTCGTCATGACTGTTATAATATTCAGCAGTGAATATGTGTGGAACTGAAACGTGTCAGAGAGCAGAGGGTGTGTATGGAGCTTCATTAAGCATTATAGAGCTTGATTTGCAACTGTTCATATGACTCAGCATTAACGGAAAGGGGCGGTTCAGTGTTTGTTTTCCACTAGCTGCTGCTTAGATGGAGTTACAACGTAATGAAAGGTGCATTTAAAGGGCCGGGCAGATTTAACCCTTTAAAGTCAAACAATTACACAAACAAACTAGCTGATAAACTGGTAAAACTGGTAAAATGACTGATTTTATCAATGGATTCTGGTGGCTTTGACAAGACTAAAGCCTATATAGTCTGTATATGGGTCAATGACGTGATCTAACACAGTGTCAGTTGGTGTAACCAGTCATTTTTTACCCATAAAAATCTGATTATATGCAGGGAAATAAATGTGAACTAAAATAAGAAAAAATTCTATCCATGTTTACATTGCAACATTATGGTAGTTGCATTTTTTAATTTTATTTTTTGGTACTCACTATTAAAAAATAAAATAAAAAAATCTGAAAAAAAATCTGGTACCTATAAGAAAAGGAAAAAAAATGTTAAGAGGATCTAGTCCGGCAAATATTAAGATTTTGCATGTTTTCCATGAAAAAGAAACTGTATTTTTTTTAAATTTCATCTAAGGGTTAAAATTTATAATAATAATAATAATAATAATTTGGTAGTTTTAATTAGGACAGATGTAGGTTAAAACATTTAACTCAGTAAAAGTAATAATACAATTAAATAATATTAATATATAATTAAATGGCATATGGTATATAACACATTTTTACATAATTTGTCAAAACTTTTGACAAAAATGGTTGTTTTTAGAATATGTTCTGCTCAATATTGGCGAATTTCATGTTGTTGTTTTTTTAAATTAAGTAACTATATGTATATGTCCACTTAAATACAATGTAGGTGGATGAAGTATTTAATATTTATCATTTTTTTGTAGTTACACCATTTGACATCTTGCCAACCCTTATTTGTCACTGACCCATATACACTACTGGTCAAAAGTTTTAGAACACACCAACTTTTCCAGAATTTAATTGAAAATGATGCAGTTTAATGTCTCAGTGTACTCTGAAATTAATGCACATTTGCAACATTTAAAATTCTTTATTGAGCATGATAGTGTTTTGAAAGTAAAAAAAAGATTCAAAATCACATTTTATGTTGGACTAAAGGACTAAAAAAAGACACAAAATGACCAAAAAAAGACACAAAATGACAAAAAAAGACACAAAATGACCAAAAAAGACACCAAAAGACACAAAATGACCAAAAAAAGACACAAAATGACTTACAAAGACATGAAAAGAATTCAAAAATGGACAAAATAGCCCAAGACTCCATAGAGTTAAGTTGTTAACCCATTTCTTGTTCCCTGAAAAAGGCCTACTTGTATAATTCTGAAATGTACATTATTTTCCAGTTTTGGTTAAGCTTACCTTTTTTTATTTACCTCTGGCAGTTCACCACTTACCTTTGTACCCTTTCAAGCTGTTCATTTGACTTGAACTGCTTGAATTTCAATAAAAAACTGGAAAAATTGGGGTGTTCTAAAACTTTTGACCGGTAGTGTATATGAGCCTATTTCCTTTCTTTTGTCCAGTGTAAGTCATGCCGTCCGTCCCCTCGACCAAAGAGGCCGCCGTGAAGGGCCCCGTGTGCCCGCACGCCGCCAAGCTGCTGGGCCACGCCAACGGAGAAGGCAAGATCCGCGAGGGTTCCTTCCCGGCCAACGGGGTCGACAAGCTGCCGCCGGCGGACGCTGAAGAGCCGAACAGAACCCTCCAGATCAACACCAAGAACGCCGTCGTCGAGAGGAAATGGATCCGGCCCGACCTTCCCAGCCGCTGCACATGGAGCCTGGGGGCCTCCAAGGCCGACTCACCTCACACACAAGTCCCCAGGTCAGTGAGATCACGTTTCCACTGCACACTAACGCTTGAAATGTTTGTTTGACTAAATAACAACTAAGCCCCGTGCCTCTCTAGGGACATTCTAAAGTTTCTTTTTTTTTTTTTTAAACATTTGTTTATTGATTTTTCAGTGACATAACAAAATCAAGAGATGACATTACGAGAGTCAAAACTGTGTCAAGTGTAACAAGTAAAATAATAATAATAATAATAAAAATAATACATAAAATAAATATAAAATAATAAAATAAAATGAAAATAAATAATTAAATAAATTTTTAAAAAATGGAAGCGAACAACAAATACACAGAACAAAACAAAAACACAAACAGGTCACCCACTGCTAAATAAAAGTCTAATAATATGTTCACTTAAGCAGAGATAAATAAAAAACATTCCCAGCATGCTACAAAATCACACCAGAAAAACTCACAACTAGTAGACAATCAGGGTGGCTCCTCAGGAATAGCCGTAAAAATCAATCCCTCAACATGTGCAAAAAATGGACCCCAAGTTTTATCAAACTTTGCCAGAGAACCATGTATGGAGAAGACTTCCATCTCAATAAAATCAAACGTCTAGCCAATAAGGAAACAAAGGCCATTTTAACATTTCTAATGCATGAAATGCATCAAAGTTCATCCTCTGATAATAAGTCGACAATAAATTGTGTATCCAGAATACAAACACTTAACCCTTAAGGACAACTATGACCCCACTTAAACCCATTTAACTCAAATTTTTGATCCAACGGCCATTATGGCTTAAAATCATGCATCTTTTTTTTCATGTTGGCCCTATAGTGAAAATACATGCTATTTTTTCTGTTTTCCACTGGCGACATTGTTGCTGTATTATATAAAAATGCATAAAAAAAAAAAAAATCCATTCTGTTTCAATTCTCACTGACACATCCCAGACAATGAAAAACCTTTTTTTTATGAAAGATTCCCTGCATTTTTTAATTTTATTTTTTGGTACTCACTATTAAAAAATAAAATTAAAAAATCTGAAAAAAAATCTGGTGCCTATAAGAAAAGGAAAAAAAATGTTAAGAGGATCTAGTCCAGCAAATATTAAGATTTTGCATGTTTTCCATGAAAAAAAACTGTATTTTATTTTTTATTTCATCTAAGGGTTAAAATTTATGATAATAATAATAATAATTTGGTAGTTTTAATTAGGACAGATGTAGGTTAAAATATTTAACTCAGTAAAAGTAATAATACAATTAAATAATATTAACCCATTGAAGCCTGGAAAGCGGATACGTCGTTTTGTAGTATTTTTATAAGCTCTCAAACACCTTTTTGAATTTCATTTCTATCTGCTACAGAGCCATAAAAATCTATTATTTAGTAGAAGAGTTGACACTTTTTTTTCCAGAATTTTTCCAGAATTTCCAGAAAATTAGAGGCTTATTTTAGAATCGCCCAGCGATTTTTCAGGCCTCAATGGGTTAATATATAATGAAATGGCAGTTGAACTGATATTTTTTCCTCCTCTGAGGACATCAGAGCGAGTTCTTCAGAGTGAGGCGTTCAGGGGTTAAGTGTGTTTGGGACTGCAAGTTGTTTTTGTATAGATTTTATGGCTTTGTTTGTGCAGCCGGTTAAAACAAGTCTCACCAAAGTCCTGAGGAGTGCCTTGGCAAACAATTATCTCAAACCAGAAACATGTGGAAACAAGTGCTATTGTCTCATAGTGGTGGCAGCAGGAAGAAACAGTTCCAGCTGGATCTTAGATTACAGATGCATCTTCACACGGAAACCATGTCTCTGGTTTCTGAAACATTGTTTTCTCCCTCGTTTTCTCCCCAGAACTCCTGCTCCAACCATTCTCCCAAACATCCTGCACCGGATCGGAGACACTCCCATGGTCCGCATCAACAAGATCCCCAAAGCTTTTGGACTCAAATGTGAATTATGTGAGTCATCGTCAAGTCGAGACACATTCAGAGCAGACAGAAGGTGTGAATGTTAATTACTCATTGGCACCGTGCGTGCAAACATGCGAGTGCTGGGTGAGGCTGTTATGTGTTTCTATATGTTTGTTTCATTTTGACTGAGATTATAAAAGTAACAATATAAGGTCGTTCAGGGTCGATTGCATCATTTCAGCTGAATCTGCATCAATTCATGTGATAAATGTTTCTGTTTTGTCAGATTTATTTACATAGCGCATTTACAGACGGCTGAGCCAAGGTTATAATAGTTTTGGATTTTTCATTAGTTTTAGTTTTAATTTCGTTGTGAATTTTTGTTTTTCAAATTCAGTTAGTTTTAGTTAGTTTTTAGAGTGAGTTTTCTAGTTTTAGTTCAGTTTTTATTTTTTGAAAATGCTTAGTTTTACTTTAGTTTTTATTAGTTTTAGTGTTAGTTTTAGTTTTTTTGTAATGGGGTATTTGTTGGGTGCCTGATTTAAAGAGGTCATAATAAATGTTTCCTTTATTTCCTTTGGTTTATCATCTCAGCCCCAATAAGGTTATTAACTCTTACAGTTCTGGGTGTTTTGTATTTTGGTTCTAGTGTAAACATCCCAGTCTCAGTAAACATATTCACCATGTGTTGCATGTTCAAATAGAAACACTGAATTATGAATGAAAAAACGAAAACTAAGGACATTTTCACTATAATTTTAGTTAGTTTTAGTTAGTTTTGTAACCACACAATACAGTTTCAGTTAGTTATCGTTTTTTTAAAAACTCTAGTTTCTATTTTTATTTCAGTTAACGAAAATGTTTTTTCAATTCTAGTTTCCGTTATTTCGTTAGTTTTCGTTAACTATAATAACCTTGGGCTGAGCCACACCAAAGTGCTTCATATAAAAGTGCAATAAAAATACAGAAGTGACAAAGGTAAAAAAGAAACAAACAAAACAAAATTAAATGTAAAATAAATAAAAGAAGATGGGATCATTTTAGAAGCACTGTGGGATTACTAGGGACACTGTTCCCTAGAAGTTGCCGGAGGAAGAAAAAACAAAACAAAACAAAACGAAAAACTTAAATTGTAATTGTTCACTTTTGTATTTGTAGTGGCCAAGTGTGAGTACTTCAACGCTGGCGGGAGCGTGAAGGACCGGATCAGCCTGCGGATGGTGGAGGACGCGGAGCGAGCCGGGCTCCTCAAGCCTGGAGACACCATCATAGAGCCCACCTCTGGAAACACTGGTAACTAGAAACATGCACGCCCACAAAACAAGAAAACAAGCATCTTGCAGACAGACCAACTGACATAACAAGAGTTCAGATTTTTTTTTTTTTCTACACATCTGCAATCATGTTCTTTTGCCATCCTTTTGATCCCTCTATTGCAAATTAATTGCAGCAAAATCGTCCAGAACTCCTTTTAGAAAACAAATATTTTAAAAGTTGTTTGCTTGTCATCTTGCAGACAGACCTGACAAAGCATGAACACAGACTTTTTACACATCTGCATCATGTTGTAGTCATTTCGGCATGCTTTTGATCCATTTGTTGCAAATAAGTCACAGCAAAATCAGTTTATTTTGCATACAAACTCCTGTATAAGCGACAATTAGAATAGTCATGATCATCCAGAACTCCATTCAGAAAACAAATATTTCAAAAGTTGTTTGCTTGTCACCCTTTTTACACATCTGCATCATGTTTTAGTCATTTCTGCACACTTTTTTTTCTCCATTTATTGCACTTAAATCACAGCAAAATCAGTTTGTTATAGGAGAACACTGATGTATTAGTGCTGTACCGGCAGTCATCCAGACACAGTTTCCTTGAGAAAGTGATATAAATTCACTGAGCTGTGTGCACATCCAGGTGCTTTTATTAATCCAGACATGACAGGACTGTATTTTCCGGACTATAAGTCGCTCCGGAGTACAAGTCGCACCAGCCATAAAATGCATAATAAAGAAGGAAAAAACATATATAAGTCGCACTGGAGTATAAGTCGCATTTTTGGGGGAAATGTATTTGATAAAATCCAACACCAAGAACAGACATGTCATCTTGAAAGGCAATTTAAAATAAAAATAGAATAGAGGCAACAACAGGCTGAATAATTGTACGGTATGCTTACGTTACATGACACAACTGAGAACGTGCCTGGTATGTTAACATAACATATTAAGAGTTATTCAGATAACTATAGCATAAATAACATGCTAAGAAGTTTACCAAACCATCCGTGTCACTCCAAATAACTAAAATCCAATGAAATCTTCATCCTCGGTGTCACTTTTAAACAACTCCGCTAACTCCGGAGGTAGAAGATGCGGCGCTTCTTCTTCTACGTCGCTTACGTCAGACTCATCCTCATACTCGGCCTAGAGCGCCCTCTGGCGGTTTAGTGTGAAAATAACATGTGAAATGATATACCGGTAATAATGTGTTAATAATTTCACACATAAGTCGCTCCAGAGTATAAGTCGCACCCCCGGCCAAACTATGAAAAAAACTGCGACTTATAGTCCGGAAAATACGGTATTTGGTTTTCTAACATACCTACGACTTCCACAACATGTGAATACCATAAATGAAGAGAAAAGCGATCCTGTGGCAGACAGACAGACACATGCAGTCACTCACAGAGCCAAACATATGATTAACAGCATGTGTTGCCATGGTGGGAAAGGCATTTAAAGCTATAGGTGGTGTGTTAATAAGTTGAAAGCAGCAGTGTTGTAAAACTTATATGTGTGTGTGTGTTCTAGGTATTGGATTGGCTCTGGCTGCAGCTGTGAAAGGCTACCGCTGCATCATCGTCATGCCGGAGAAGATGAGCATGGAGAAGGTGAGTTCTGTCATATTGAAACTGTTGCCATGTCCCATTTTTGATCCACAGTGAAGCTTTTCAGTATTTTTTTTACACAAAATTCCAGAAAACTATTCTCCTCTGAGAATCTTAGTATCTCTCACAATTTGTCGACTCATTGTACGTTTTGGTCTTCGTTGACTAGTTGGTTAGAAATTTTTTTTCCTTTTTTTTCATGCTTCAGGAGTTCATCTCTGGTAAACAGCAGATGTTAAGTGGTGTTTTTTTTTCAATAATTCTTGTGGAAGAAAATTTTAAATTGTTGTTATTATCCTGTTTTTTCTTATTTTTTCTCTTCTAATTTTTTTTATTTTAGTTTTTTTATATGTGTAAACCTATTAAGTTATTCTACTTATTTATTAGTCTAATGTTAAATATGGTTATGAAAGGAACATACACATATATTTTTATGATACTTCTTTCCACCATTTACTGTGTTACATGGATTGTCATTAAACTTTGTGTTACATAAAGAAAAAGTAAAAAAGAAAAAATAAGTCATTATTAAAATGTTCACTGAGGTAATACATTAAGTGAGAAGTAGGGTCATTTTCCTATAGACTTCTATACAATCTGTATTTTTCTCTTAAAATGTAAAGTACAAAAGTAAGGCGTCTTAGGAATCTATTTTTATTTATTTCCAGGTGGACGTCTTGAGAGCTCTTGGAGCTGAGATCGTCCGTACGCCCACCAGCGCCCGCTTCGATTCGCCAGAGTCTCACGTGGGCGTCGCCTGGCGCCTTAAAAACGAGATCCCCAACTCTCACATCCTGGACCAGTACCGCAACCCCAGCAACCCTCTGGCTCACTACGACACCACGGCCGAGGAGATCCTGGAGCAGTGCGACGGTACCAAGACCTTAAACCCACCAAATATACACTACTGGTCAAAAGTTTTAGAACACACCAACTTTTCCAGAATTTAATTGAAAATGATGCAGTTTAATGTCTCAGTGTACTCTGAAATTAATGCACATTTGCAACATTTAAAATTCTTTATTGAGCATGATAGTGTTTTGAAAGTAAAAAAAAGATTCAAAATCACATTTTATGTTGGACTAAAGGACTAAAAAAAGACACAAAATGACCAAAAAAAGACACTAAAAGACACAAAATGACCAAAAAAAGACACAAAATGACCAAAAAAAGACACAAAATGACAAAAAAAGACACCAAAAGACACAAAATGACTTAAAAAAGACACAAAATGACCAAAAAAAGACACCGAAAGACACAAAATGACTACAAAATGACCAAAAAAAGACACAAAATTACCAAAAAAAAGACACCAAAAGACACAAAATGACTAAAAAAAGACACAAAATGACCAAAAAAGACACAAAATGACCAAAAAAGACATGAAAAGAATTCAAAAATGGACAACTTACCTTTGTACCCTTTCAAGCTGTTCATTTGACTTGAACTGCTTGAATTTCAATAAAAAACTGGAAAAATTGGGGTGTTCTAAAACTTTTGACCGGTAGTGTACATTGTTTACATCCTCAAAAATACTAATTCACAGTTTCTATTTTGTGGCTTAAACCTGAACTTTGTCTCAATGGATCCTTTCTAACAGGTAAAGTGGACATGCTGGTGGCCGGAGCAGGCACCGGGGGCACCATTACTGGCATCGCCCGCAAACTGAAGGAAAGATGCCCCAACATCAAAGTAAGTCAAGATATTGTGATTATTTTCTCGTTTATATATTTTTTTATTGGAAATTAGCATTCATAAGCATCAGTACAAGACATAACTTACTCCACAGCTGTTTTCCACATTTTTGTTTTTTAAAGGGTACATTAGAACAAAGAACCACAAAAGAAAAATAAATACAAAACAAAACAAAAAACATAGTATTATAATAATATATAATAATATATAGGGAGGCAAAAAAGCAGAGAAACAGAAACATTAACAATTATGCTAATAACACCAATACATCAATAAACACAGGATGCCAAGTATGCTCATTAAAAAAATAAAAAAATATTTTAAAACATACCTTTAATAAAATAAATGAAAATTGGATGCATCAGATCTACTCAGTTGGGGTCCAGAGAGGTGAGGGTATTCACATATGTGATGACAGGCTGCCATCTTTTATAAATTGTGATTATTTTCAAACAGAGTGCAGCTAATCGTTGTTTAGATGCTCGTTATTTATGACTGGTGTGTTGTGTGCAGATTGTGGGTGTTGACCCAGAAGGATCCATCCTGGCTGAGCCCGAGGAGCTCAACAAGACCGATAAGACCCAGTACGAGGTGGAGGGCATCGGGTACGACTTCATCCCCACCGTGCTCGACAGATCCGTGAGTTTCAGTGTTTTTTTTCTTACTTCCCATTTTGTTTACCTCAATTACAACCGTTTAATGCAGACCTGGGCATTGTCCAGCCCACGTAAGGTTACCCAGAAATTAGAAATCAATATAACCGTGGTGCTTTTATTTTGAAAAATAGCAAACATTAGCATTAGCACTAGAGCTAACAAGCACTTTTACTATAGTTAAGGCAACAAATATAGCCACTAATATGTATGACAGAATAAAATAAACTTTAACAAACCTTGTGTCCTGTCAGTCAGCCACTATAGAAGCCTTTTGATACTTTATATCAACTTTATATGAATTACTAAGCACTCGTTATTATTTACCGTTCGTTTTTTCATTTAACCGTTCTACCGGTTATGTCACTACCTTTCAAAATTAAAGCACCTGTTTCACACTGGACTGCACCTTTTGAAAATAAAAGCATCACAACATTGTAAAACACTAAAGGTCATTTACAGTTGTGTTTAAAATAAATGGAAAAGTGATATAGTGATTGGAGTATTTACTACTTTTTACTGCTATATTTGATTTACTCTTATCATAACATGTGTTCTTATCAGTAGCAGCTCAAAACCAGATAATTTACTGTATTTTATAAAGCGATTACATTAATATTGAGCAGAATTTAGTTCAGAGTTTTGGTCCGGCCCCCGCAACCTTCATGGTATTGGTCATGAGGCCCCTTGGGGACATTAATTGCCCACCCCTGGTTTAATGTCATCTCTTTACGTGTTCAGGTGATTGACACCTGGTACAAGTCAGACGATGAGGAGTCCTTCAACATGTCTCGCATGCTGATGAGAGAGGAGGGCCTGCTGTGCGGTAAGCGATCAAGATCCTGCGAGCAAACGACAAATCAACGTCTGAGGAAGTTTTCAAGTCGGCTCACATTTCACTGTTTCCTCGACAACAGGTGGCAGCTCTGGGACAGCCATGGCAGCGGCAGTAAAAATGGCCAAAGATCTGAAGGAGGGTCAGCGCTGCGTGGTCATCCTGCCAGACTCCATCCGCAACTACATGTGAGAATCCATACATGTCTGATAACCAGACAGCTGCATGAAAGAAGCTTGATGGAATCACAAAAATTGATAAAAACGTTTGAAAATTTGCATAGAAGTTTTTACACTCGGAAAAAGTTAACCCGCTAAATGTGAGATGGAAACTGTTTTTCTGAATAAGTTCTGACATAATTAACTCACATGACTGATCAGCTGTTTCCTCTGGCATTAAAGAACAATTATAAGTTGACCAATTGAATCCAATTCCTGAAGACTTCTCTCCATTTACTCTCGCTAAAGTTGTCCAACCTCCTTTTTGCGCAATCTATACTTCTTCTCCTGTTTACTGGCAGATTAGCCTACAGCAATACACTACACTGCCATCTTCTGACCAAAGTATGTTACTGCAGCTTTGTTTATTTGCCCCAGTTGATGAAAACGCCCATAATTCGCATTTTCTCTTAATGCAACATTTCCAAATTTTGCTTCAAATTCGCTTCAACTTTAAAGGAAACCCGGTTGGTGACTTAGAGCTTTGAGATTGCTACAGACATGTCCTTGATCCAGTGGTGGCCAGCATGTTAAATAGCCTACAGGTTTATAGATGCTCCAGTGTTTGAGTTAACTAGTCACTGTGTTAACTGGTGGCCAGTGTTTGAGTTAATTGGTCACTGTGTTAACTGGTGGCCGCTAGCCGAATGTGTCGTGGTCGCACATTGTGTCAACAGCTGTTAAACATCAAACATTTAGGTGTTCTCTTTAAGGACACAACTGGAGAATTCAACTAGTTTGTATCTGCTCCTTTCTACTGTAGTTTTTCCACAATTATGTGGTTAGGCATTTCTTTGCATTTTCCATAATACAGTCCTGCAAATACTTCAGTAGAAAAGCCTTCTGTAACCTGAATCCCAATACAGGGCTTTTATTTTGAAGCAGAAACAGTGAAGCGTTTCGTTAAAAGTTTTTTTTTTTTGCATGTCTGCTAGTAATTCTACAGTTGTAGACATTGAAAGTTGTTTTTGCTGAGAACCTTGCTGTCACGTTGAAAAAAAAGCAAGGTCACTGCAGGTTATCTTAGCATTCTGTCTTTTATTGTGTAAACACAGATAAAGCAAATCTTGATATTTGTTTTGCTTTTTTCCCTTCAAGGTCCAAGTTCCTGAGTGACAAGTGGATGGTGCAGAAGGGCTTCCTGAGTGAGGAGGACCTCATGGTGAAAAAACCATGGTGTGTAGAATTATTCATCATCTTTCTATGCAAATCTCCTCCATGATCGGTTGCCCAAGACTCATCCCTCTCTCTCTGGTTCTCAGGTGGTGGAACCTGAGGTTGCAGGGTCTGAACCTGTCCGCCCCCCTCACCGTCCTGCCAACCGTCACCTGTCAGAGGACGATCAAGATCCTGAAGGAGAAGGGCTTCGACCAGGCGCCCGTGGTGGACGAGGCTGGGTGTGTGGAAGAGAAACCAGATAACTGTCATGCTGAAATCCTGCACATCTGGTTTGTTGTTGCAGTGCAGCTTGGCTTTAACTTGAACCTGTTTGTGTGTGGACAGGTTAATCCTGGGCATGGTGACTTTGGGGAACATGTTGGCCTGTATTCTGGCGGGAAAGATCAAGCTGTCAGACCCGGTCAGCAAAGTCCTCTACAAGCAGTTCAAACAGGTCAGACACCCACTGAAACGTCTCTCTTTGTTTGTAAAAAAAATGTGTGAAAGTGTAGGCCTCGGGATGTTTACCAAATCACTTCTTGGCTGAAATGGAAAACCAAAGTCTTACTTCTGATTGGCTGGCGGCAGCAGCCAATGAGATGAAGCAGATCAGGGGAGGATCCCCAGGTGGGAAGGTTGTAAATCGGCAAGGCCAAGCGGATTTTAGCAAGCCGGGGTGTGACACAAGACAAAGTCCAAATATGGTGTTTTGACTGGAGTTGATCCAGATCAGATTGTTAAACCAGATGGTTGTTATTGAATTAAGCCAAACAACTGGAATAAAAAAAAATCTTAGTGAGAGGAAACCAGAGAGAGGCACCAGAATTACACATTTCTAATTGACTTGATACCACTTGAGCACACGTTCCTTTAATTTTTTAATAATAATATTGCTCCTTTTTATTTATTGTCATTGTCTTTTTGTCATTCTCAGATCCGTCTGAATGACAACTTGGGAAAGTTATCCCGTATCCTGGAGACTGACCACTTTGCCCTGGTGGTGCACGAACAGATCCAATGTAAGTACAAAACATTTCCAGTCATACACACAACGTATGCTCTCATTCACCTGAGGGCAAATTCTTGAACAATAATCTGATGTGTGTGCAAAACGTCTCTCTGGCTCCCCCTGGTGTCAGAATGGGGAAAGCACATTATTGATAGATAGATGGATGGATGGATAGATAGATAGATATAGGTATTCAAGTACAATAAAATACAATAGAATAAAATACTGAGGTAGCATAAATAAAAACAACAATAGAAAAAAAAACCTGAATAGAACAAGGACACTTAAGAAGTTAAAAAAAAGAACATCAGTTGGTAGGATGGTTGGCAAGATGATGGTAATAATAATAATTAAACTGGTGATATGATGCAACAGTGCTATAGTGACTAGACGGTATATAATAATAATAATAGTGCAGTATATAATATATATAATATAATATGTAATAATAGATAATAAACAATATAAAAATAAAATGAAAATGAAAAATATAAATAAAGTAATTATAAGTAAAATAATATGACATATAATATATAATAATAATAGTAATAATAATAAATAAGGCCGGTATAATAATAATAATAATAGTAGTATATTACAGTATATAATAATAATAGTAATAATAATAATAAATAAAAAAGGCCGGTATAATAATAATAGTAATATATTACAGTATATAATAATAATAATAGTAAATAAATAAGGCCGGTATAATAATAATAGTAGTATATTACAGTATATAATAATAATAGTAATAATATTAATAAATAAATAAGGCCGGTATAATAATAATGGTAGTATATTACAGTAATATAATATATGTATAATATAATATAGTAATAATAGTAATGGCAGCAACAGTATATATAATAATAATAATAATAATAGTAATAATATTAATAACATAGCAAAGTGTCGTGCGTAGATTTAGTGCATTATTGCAGACAGAAAGCACAACAGTGCCCTAAATGCTCCGATGTTTGGCAACTTTCACATTTATACAACCAACCGGTGATTTGTATCCAAAACAACTAGGACTGAATTTACATGTGCAGGGTCAATGTCTTTCTCAAGGACACACTATTGACTGCTGCAGCTCAAATGTGGGCTCGTCCACACCCACATTTGTCATGATAACATTGGTCTCTCAGTGGGTCAACATGTCACTGATCATTATTTCTGATACATGAGTGTCAAAGTCCAGCTGCAGAGCCAGCATCCCAATGAGAAACTGTCTTGGGACAACCTTGCAATGTCAAGGTAATCTGAGAGATTGAAATCTGGCAGGAAAAAATCGATGTTTTTTTGTGAGTTTTGTCTGGACGCCTCAGTTTTCTCGTGGTCTCTTGACTGGATGGAGCTTTTTCTGTCTGTAGCTTGGCAGTATAGCAGCGAGGAACCATCTATCTGCTGAATCAGCAATAAGTGGACGCCATGACACACCTTGAATGTTAACCCCTCATTTGCATAATATAGAAGGAATGATTTAAAAATTTAAAAAAGATAATAATAATAATATAGAAAAAAATAGGAGGAATAAATGCAAAGGGAAAATAATTTGAAATAAATACATGCATATATAAGTAAATAAATATCTTTTTTAGAATAAATTAAAAAATATGTAAAATAAATTAAAAAAATTAATAAATAAATACATTTTGGAAATTAATTTAAAAACAGGAAAGAAATAAAACATTAAATGGGGAAGCAAATAAAATAAGCAAATTAAACTAGAATTATGTATTATTATTATTATTATCAAATTTATGAATAAATCAATATCTACTTTTTGAATATCTATTATTTTACATTTAATATTCATTTATTATTTGAGTCATTTATTGATTTTGGCAGGTTAAGTCTTCCATATCTCGTTAAATAGACAGTAAAGATATGAAATATATTGTTTTATTTTTCATTGATTTTAATGTCCTACAAACATATTCTCTGGTTCTGAACACCTCACAGAGTTACTGAATTTTCTTCTCAGTCTGCAGGATTTCTAAGCATTTTCTCTTCTCTTAAGCAGCTGCATTATAATAACTGTTGTTAAATGTCAAAGCTGGAGACAGGCCGACCTTTAAATATTGTGTCATTGCTTTTATACACATTTGATGGTATTTTATTGGATAGGTGGTTCTATTTATATATTTCTTTTTAACCATTTGATGCACAACATGGGTCCAAAATTACCCGCATTCATTCCCCATGTTATTTAATGCTGCTGTGTGCTTATTTTATGATTGAATGTTCCAAGTATTCTTTAAATATCTTGTTTTTGATAACAAAATATCATTATTTCCATTTTGCCTCTCATACTTTATGAAGATTTTTTTTTTGTATTATTACACAGCTAACTACTTGGCTAAGCTAACTACTCAGCCAAAAAGTTAGCTCAGTAGTTAGCTAAGTGGTTAGCTTAGTAAGCTACTTAGCCAAGAAGTTAGCTAAGTATTTAGCTTAGTAAGCTATTTAGCCAAGAATTTAGCTAAGTAGTTAGCTTAGCAAGCTACTTAGTTAAAAAAAATGGATATGGGTCATTTTTGAATCATGTTGTGCATTAGAAGAGTAGTGACACAAAAAGGGATTTTATTCAAAAATGAGTAAAGGAAAACATAAAATGACGATGTATGATGATCAACAACAAATTGATTAAGGGAAACCTAGAATACTGAATGATGAAAATAATTTATTGCAAAGATATAGAACATAAAAACTCGGTCGGGTCACTTTAGACCCATGTTGTGCATCAAAGGGTTAAGAAAGCAGGGTAGTCATTTTCTTCATCACTCTCTCTTCATCCTGTTCTTCCTCCAGACTTGACAGACGGCTCTCCCAGTCTGAAGCAGATGGTTTTCGGGGTGGTGACGGCCGTCGACCTGCTTAACTTTGTGACGGGCCGAGAACGGAGAGAGCGCTCCATGTCGGAGTCCACCGACGAGCTCTGCTAAACATAAAGCCTGAACATTTCCAACCAGAACTTGACAAACACGTCAAAAGATAATTTTGTGACGTTTTGATTGAGGTTAGCTCTTTGCTGATTCATTTTTGTATTTTTAAACTTGAGTCTTAAGGTTTATTAGCCAAATATGTCGCGCCAGTATATGATCGGGTTACTTATTATTTTAAGAAGTTGATTATTATTAGATTTGCTTTTACTGCTCAAAGCAAATCTTCAGTTTTTATCTTGTAGCTTTTTGTTTTGTATTAGATTCCTTTGTGTTGCTGTTTTATTTGTCTGGAGATTGTTTCACCTTTGCCTTGTGTATTAATTAAACATCAGATATAAGACAGAATAGTATAAAAGCCACATTCATCTCATATATCAAGAGTAGACGAGTAGATAGCTGCTGTATATAAGCATATTATCTTTCCAGTGCTGCTTATTATGTGCTGCTTTTTCAGTTGTGTATGTACACAAAAAAAGAATTACATACAATCTAATTTCTTGAAGTAAATCGTGGTGCTCTTTCCTTTCTGCAGCACAACGCCTGTGGTGTAACTGTAAACTGTAAAGTCAAAACTATTTAATCTTCTCTGTGTGTGAGAGAAACTTTTTGTATTGCATCATTTTTCCTTAATGAATGTGTATGATTAAATAAAGTTTAAAAGTCGTCTCTGACCATCTCTGACCATCTTTAGGCCCATAGACATATTTAATTCTGTGGAATACATATATTTTTTATTCTGTTAATCTTAATATGTATTAAGTAATAGTACAGAGAAATCTGCAAGGCTACAAAAGGAGTACCTAAGCACAACTTGTGAAATATTTATGTAGTTATTTAGTATTAATTTAATATACTGTGTAAATAATGCAAAGATATGCTTGTTAAAGTCAAATTAGTAATGACAGTTTTATTGAGGTCGGCTCAGCAATAAAAACACCAGTTCTATAAATGATAAATTGACATTATAAAGCTATAAAGACAATAATAAGGTACAATTACATTATTGTTGGAAAGAACAGATGGGAGGAAGGTAATGAAATACAGCACTATATCCAACACATTGTACAGATATAAGGAGAAATTGAATATCGTCACAATGTTAAAATAGTTCCCTAAGCCATTTTGGTCAAAATTGTTTTTTTTTGCCTAAATCATCTCCTCATTGCCACCTATGGTAAAATCGCCTACATCCTCAGTTGATCAGATCATGTGATTTTACCCCTTTAAGATAATGGCCTATGTCAAGTTTGTGACTTAAGCAGATTTATTATGCCTAAGTCAAAATAAAATGTATCTTAGGCAATTTTTTGAACATGCCTTTGTGACTTAAGTGAGATATGGTAACACTTAATTTTGAAGGTGTCTGCATAAGAGTGACATGAGCGTGTCATAAACATGACATGGGATGTGTCATGAACATTAATGACACTTTGAAGTAACATTAATGCTCATGATACTTGTCATGTCATGTTTCTGACAGGCTTGTGTCACTCTTATGTAGACACCTTCAAAATAAAGTGTTACCATATCTTGCTTAAGTCACAAAGGCATTTTCCAAAAAAATTGCCTAAGTCATTTATTTCAGTTGCATAATTTAGACACAGTGTTATTACTATGCCATCCTTTGTTACATCCTCAATGTCATGTGTTACACTTTTGGTGAAGTTTTTTGTGTTTCCTGATAAACTTGGGAAAAAAATGAATTAGGCAATTATTTTAACAGGGTGACAATATGAGAAAATGAAATTAGATAAATAAAAATACAGCATGCCAAATAAGTATGTAAATATTTGATAATATAATTACATGTTTCATGTTATTATTCTATCACTTTAATTAAAATAGAATCGTGGTAATTCATTAACATGTACAGTACAGGCCAAAAGTTTGGACACACCTTCTCATTCAATGCGTTTTTCTTTATTTTCATGACTATTTACATTGTAGATTCATCAAAACTATGAATGAACACATATGGAATTATGTACTTAACAAAAAAAGTGTGAAATAACTGAAAACATGTCTTGTATTTTAGATTCCTCAAAGTAACCACCCTTTGCTTACTAGAATATAAGACATGTTTTCAGTTATTTCACACTTTTTTGTTAAGTACATAATTCCACATGTGTTCATTAATAGTTTTGATGAATTTACAATGTCAATAGTCATGAAAATGAAGGAAAAACATTGAATGAGAAGGTGTGTCCAAACTTTTGGCCTGTACTGTATGTCGATTTTAACCCTATAAAGCCTGAACCATGAAACAATTGCCAGAAAATTCTATTTATGTTTATTGAATCTGCTAACCAAAAAAACAAACAAAAAAAATCAATATCAATTTGCATGTATGAATTCTAAATTGCATCATATTTGATACACCGGATCTTTTCGTGCAACCTTAAAATATTTTTAACCAATTAAACTTTGACTTTCCTTTAAAAAATTTTCTCAAACATACAAAATATTTTTTTTCCAAATAAGACAACATCATACATCTGCTGATATGAAGTTTTCATGCCGCAATGATGGATCCACCAGTGGAACCAGCAAATTATTTGGGCTACATCTGGTGTTTATATATTTTTTTCTTCAACACATGTATACATCAGGTTTTTCAAGAAAAAAAAAAAGTCACACTGATGATTTAGAGGTCTCAAAAACTTGTGTATCAAATATGATACACTTGGCTTTACAGGGTTAACAGCTTCGTTAGTCAGTTTTCCAAGTTTATACAATGGAACCTGAACGCAAATATTATCAGTTTTTTTTTTTTTTTTTTTTTTTTTAAATAAACTTTATTAAGGCAGTTGGGTGGGGTGTAATACAAAAAAATACATCAGAACGTCGCCAGGGGGTTTCAATAAATCATAAAGAGGTTGTCATACAAAAATATTATAAAAATTACAAATATTCAGAGTTTTAGCAGCTTTCAAATTAGTAGAGTCTTTAATAGAATTAATATACTGCTTGGTTTCACTTATAAATATAGAAAAGAGGGGATTTTTTTTTGTGTATCGAGATTTATGTATGTGATATTTTGCCAATAGTATAATTAGATTTATAATGTAATATTGATTTTTTTTTGTGTATGGGAAGTCAGTGAAACCAAACAGTATATTTTCAAAACAAAGGGACAAATTAGGTTCAATTGAAAAAAAAAGGAAGTTACAAATATCTTTCCAGAACTTAAGACGAAAAAGGGCAAGACCAAAATAAATGAAAAATACTTTCAGGGTGTCCTTCACAAAAAAAGCAATTCAAATCATTATCAGTCATTAACGCGCTGTGTTTGTGTCTGCCATGTGGTTTGTGGCGCATGTAATGGTCTACTTCTAGTACCGTGTGGGCGGGGCTTCATTTAAGGCAATCTGTTTTAACTGTGGAGCTCAAACCCCGCCCCCGCCAAACTCTCCTCGGCGCACGCGGGATGAGTAAAGGAGCAGCCCCCCCTGCGTTGGCCTCGACCAATCAGCGGCGTCAATGCAAGCCGTTTACCGTTGTGACGTATGTGTTGAGTGGTGGCTGCTACGAGCAGCGCTAGACAGGCAGTATGGCGGAGGAGGGCAGTGTGTACGAGTTAGAGGGGCTCCAACAACAACTAGACAGTTTGTTGAGCCGCTTCTCAGGTGACCAACTGCTGGACGATAGTGAACCGTTCTGCTCCGACTTCTGCAAGGTGAGTATCAGTATGTGGAGCTGGTGACAGGCTTGTTGTCGGAGATCAGAGCAGATATGTAGCCGACTCCCCTCCCCCAGAACTGGCCGCTGCACGGACAGCTAGCATTAGCCTCGTTAGCACCTTGCTAAGGTGCTAACTCGTTAGCACCTTGCTAACGAGTCGTAGTCGCTTTAAAAACAGGTATATTTCCCTAACGCCCTTTTAAACATTATACCTAATAACCCAACCTTCTATTCAAGTGACGTCATCGAAGCGTCCGAGTCATTAAAGCAGTCCTATTTTGACAATCAGTGTTCAGCTAGCTGTTAGCATGCTAACTTTGCTAACCGTATGAGCCAGCTAGCCCACAATTTGCTTAGCTAAGTTAGTACACTGATTGTTTACTAAACCAGCCTTTAGACAACTTTATGCCCGTTTACAACACGTTTGGTTATCATTTACCTGGTAATCAAATTAGGTGACGCTAGCTTACCTCTTAAGGTTATTAAGTAATTAGTAGCCTGCATTAGGAAGCATTTGTACAACCCAACTTTAAATGTGTCGGAATTATCTTCTTGTCTGCAACAGGACATACAACTGTAAACATATCTTTGCAGTAATGCATAATATACTTCTTGGTATCACAAAATGTCCACATGCCTGGAAGTTTGCATAATAATACAATGCTAGATGAGTGAGAATAGTCAGAACATGTCATGAAATAGTGCCCTTAAATGTAAGTTGTCTTGGATTGTTGATAAATTGTTGACTATCCTTGAAGAGAGTCATTAAAAGGGTTCCAGCCTAATCATTACCAGTGGAGAATTGTCTAGTAGCCAATGGTTTCCTGTTAAAAATAATCCAATATATAAACTCTTCTCTTCTTGGATGTTGGCATGCCATTCAAACTTTAAAATTGAGATTTAGCTTGGTGTAGAAACACAGTTTGGACACTTGTGAAGGTGAATTCCTACAGCAAATACAGTTTCTGATATCGTTCTGAATCAAATAAACTGCCAAACAGAAGTTGTGACTCATCATAACTTGCTGCAGTTTATTTTAATAAGAAACTAGTTGTACTGATTGGACAGCTGCCTCAGCATTGTTGATAGTTAACATTCACAGGATTCCAGTGGTGAACCAGAGTGATGTCTTGGCTGTCCACCATTAGAGGGCAATATACGCACATTATCAGTTGTAAACAATGTGGAAAGAAGTACTGAATGTCCCATTATGATTGCACACTGTAAAAGTTAAAGGGGAAAGATGCAGACGTAATGGTTCCAGTCAAAATGTCCTACCAGGTCTTCCATCACTGTACAATGAATGTTTGACTTGAGCAATATAATATAAAATGGGCTTAGCCATGCTGATTATTCCCACATATTTGTCACTAAAGGGACAATTGACAAGCAAGGTCTGTCTTCTCGTTTTTTAATGGTATCTACCAAATACAGGTAATGATTGTAGTTCCAACATCTCCAACTATCTTGCTTGACCAACAGTCCTAATCCAGAGAAAAGCAAGATGGCTAAATAATTAAAAAGGCTGCAAATGCTATTCTTTAATCACTTATCAGAATAGTTTGGTTAATTGTTGCAGCTCCGATTGGTTGGCATTCCTGTTGTAAACCAAATGCAGTTAAAACATCTAGCAAAGGCAAGACCTAAACATAGTATATGGTATAAACTGTTAATAGACCTTGTAATAATGACTTTGTTTTCTCTTTTGTCCATGCAGCTGGTGGAAGAGTTTGCCTCTCGCTGGCAGGTGCCACTGCCTCAGCTCAGGATCCTTGAGATAGCTCTGTGCTACTTTGCTCGAGCCTGCAGCTTCTTCCCAACAAACTGTGATCATGTGCTTCACACACTCAGTAGTCTGGCTTTGTAAGTACTCAGACCCCTACCTAAAGACTTGAGTAATTGCCACAGATTTTACTTGCTGCTTTAAAACAGCAATTTACAAATAAATCAAATGAAGCAATGAAATTAAAGTGCTGATTCAGATCCGTTTCCAAAGAGATTATCTCTAACTGCAATGTGTTTGCTAAATGGTATTCTAAGTAGTTTAACATTAGGCCTGGGTGTGCTCTGTATTTTATACCATCATACTTTCCTTACATTTCACTGGGGTATATAACGGTGTTTGTAGCTTTGATTCAAGATGTAATAATGTCACTTCCCCCTGAAGTCTAAATCACATTTCCTGTGAGTGACACAACACATGCAGCTGCTACTTGCCCTCATTTACCTTCATGCCAGTCCAGTAATGTTTGTTGCAGCCAAAGTGTAGTTCATTTTAACAGTTTAGCCATTAAAGAGTTGTTGTTTGTTCATTTGTTTTCTTCATAATGCAATTTTTTGTTTGTTAACCAGAAACTAGTTGGCAGCAGGACTGTGCTGACAAGGACATTGTTAAAATGTTTTGTTGTTCCTGAACAACAAGACATAGAATATTCAGTGAAATGCTAAAATGTTGCTAAGGCATCTGGCTTTGAGATTCCCTAAAGAAAAGTAGTTTTGGTTTCTCTTTTGTCTAGTTCTGCTTCGCTGTCCAAGTTTCACACATCAGTTTAATTGTGAATGAATGAATGAAAGCCTTTATTGCCCCTTAGGGAACTGGCCTTGAACAAAGTGTCCTTAGAAAAGCATGTACAAAACCTCAAACATCACACACCCCGTGGAAAAAAACACCAGACATTAATAGGACAGGGCATTAACTCTTAAACACACAAGTGAAATGAAATTTAAATCACTTACAAGAATTGGTAATAATTAATATACAGTAATTGCAGCCATTGTTGTTATATATTTGTCAGCCATCTCTGAAGAATTTTGAATATATATGGGACAGTTGGTGGCAATACTTATAACATTAAATGTGCATTGTATTCCTTGGTTATGTAAGTACATTTTTGAGCCAACAGAAACCTCTGGCATGCTGCCTTATGTTGACCTTACTCCATCTACAAACCCCCTATTTCTCCAAGGGTTCCCCATTATGTGCATTCCCCTGCCTCTATCAGTCAGATTAAAGCTACAAAGTAGGTTTAAACAGTTGTTGTGGATTTTTAGGCAGAAGTCAAACCTTTCTGATCTCCTCACAGGAGTGTTTTTGAGTTGCTGCTGTTCTTTGACCAGACGGACTTTCTTCAGGAGCCACTGAAACACTTCGCTGATACATTCCAGGTGAGCCTGAAGTGCAGATAATGTTGTTAATTCCATGCTATACCTCTCAGAACAGTTGCTAATGTAAAACTGTTAAGAACATTAATGTAATATAGGATGATGATGATGCCCATGATATATTATTGAAATATTTGCCCTTTAAGAAGCCCCTTTTTGTCCTCATACTTTGCAGGAATGTCACCATTTGGCCCTTGCGAAGCATCAGAATGTTCATTTACTTCAGGTGGAGCGTTTGGTTAAGGGCGGCGGGCCTTGGGCTGGCCAAGCTTTACAGGCAATCCTCAGTGAGTCCAGTTTACCTCAGAGTGAAGGTAGGTCACATTTAAAATGTGTAGTATCAACACTGATATCATCACCTCCTTAACTACTGACTGCACAAAATTAGTTGTTGAAATTGTTTTTAATGTTTCATGTTAAAGCATAAAGGGATTTACCTCTGGTAAAGCTGCAAAAAAGTACTTTGGTCAGAAGATGGCAGTGTAATGTATTGCTGTAGGCTAATCCATTAGTAAACAGTGGAAGTAGAGGTCTCTTTGTTCTTTGGGTTTTCCCGCTATAACCATATCTGTCTCTCTCTTGGCTTCCTCAGTGGATGGGTGCATCAGCTCTGAGCTGCCGGTGTTCTTTGAGCTCCGGGTTCGCTACCTCTTATCCTGTGAGCGGGTCAGTGAGGCTTTGGCCCTGGCTAAGTGTTGTGCTCAGCATTCAACAGCAGGACAACACTTGTTCTTCCTCCAGGTCTACCTCACGTGGCTTATCAAAACTTCACAGCATGACCGCCTACATAAAGAGGTGGGTGGAGTGACTGTGAGACTGGCGTTTGTTTTCCTGGTGTAACTGTTGCTATGCTACCACACAAGTATACCACATTTTTATGTATAAGAACTATCTTTGGCCTAAGCTGATGCTTTTATTTTGTCATTTGATTTTCAGGTGGCTGAATTTAATGGTAAAGATGCAATCCACATCATCTGTAGTTTGGAGTGTGAGGAAAAGGATGAGTTGCTACTAGATCTCAGCAGAGCGTTCCTCTCCCAGCAGCTCCGCAGGGGAGACATGTACTATATATGGTAAGTAAATAAGAAAGTTTATCACACCAAATTGGCCTCTCCATTTAAGTAATCATTAAGAACAATTTTTGACTCCTTTCTTTGCAGTGATCTTGTCTTGTTTTGGAGTAAGCTTCACAGTCGGTTGAATACATCCAAGAAGGCTCTACTTGAGGACTGTCATCAGCTGATGCTGTCTGCCACCAATGTCAACTCAATCTTCCCATTCATCAGAGCCATACTGCAAGAGGTGAGACACATATTGTAGAGGAAACACTGCTTATTGTGCTAATGTGTGTGAATATGTAATTAATAATTAGGTAGCCTAAAATCACAACTGTTATCTCTGTTACAGTGTTTAGAACCCATTAGTTAAAATAATCCATTTTGTTAAATCAACAAATAATCGTAACAACGAATCGTGATCTCAATATTGATCAAAATAATAGTGATTATCATTTTGGCCCTAATCGTGCAGCCCTATTGGCACTACATAGTTTTTATCAGTATCTTTTAATTGAGTAGATTTGGTAAGATTTTGGGACTGTACTTAACCTTTGTATGTCACTAGCTGGGTGAAGATGGCATCCAGTTCTGCGTGGAGCTCTGTGCGAATGCACTGAGGTCTTGCCTTCCCTGCGATGTCATCACCAAGTCCCTAATCTACAAAACCATTGCCGGCCTGCTACCCAATGACCTGGAGGTTGCCCGGGCATGTGCTCTACTTCTCTTCTTCCTCGAACACACTGTTGAGACCTACAAGATGGTGTACCTTCTTTACATGCATCCTGATCAGGAGTACCACGCCGAGCACAGCCCCATTGGGAATCATGTTCGATTTGAAACCCTGCAGGTAAAGCCCCTTTTTACCAAATCATGACATAGAAAAATTATACTTGGATTCTCAGATTATTGCTGCCGGTCATTTTCTATATTGTGGAACCAAAACATTTTCTTTTTTTTTATCTCCTCAGGTCTTGAAGAAGGACCTGTATTTTGACCCAGAGTTTTGGAACCTCATTGCTTTGCGGACCAACTGTTTGAAACTGATGAGTGAGAAGGGGCTTAGTGCTGCCCTCGAAGAGGTCATGGAGGACAAATGGATCCTGAGCTACTGCACCAAAGAACCCTCTTCCCGGACAAGGACATCAGTATGTCAGAAAGGAACTAAAGGGGCTAAAAGGCGTCAACATAAAGACGATATTGACACTGCATCCAAGAGATTAAAGTTTGGTCCAGGTAAAACACGGCTAAATGCTGACCACACTGTGAAGAAGAAGGGCAACCAAGGGTTACGATCTTTGAAGGATGAACCTTTGAGGCGTTCATTTTGGCAGATAGACAGACTGCGGGACAATGTAGCTGCTGGGTATGGAGAACTTAGACGCACTACACGGCTCTCAGAGAAGAACCCACCAAAACGGAGGATTATGAAACCCAAGTGGCTTCTGGAAGACTCGGGAACTCTTTTGGACAATAATGTTCTTCCGAAGATCAAAAAGCATGGGCTGAAACATCAAAAGCACCATCGATCATCAGTTGAAAAGAGGTCTGAAACTGGCGGGCTCAATAACAATGCAAAACACACACCTCCGATAATCCCTCACTTGAGGGCAAGGGAGATCAACAGCAACTCTCCTAAACCATCACCTTCTCCGCAAGTAATTCTTGAACTTTCCCTGCCAGACAATGAACTAATGGGAACATTTTCTGAGGACTCGTGCAACAGACAGAGAGGTTTCCCTCAAGTGCTTCTTTACAGACCTACAGTGAAAGTTCCTGCCAAATCTCCACCTGTAAAGACTGTACACCGCAAAGAGGTGATTCTCAGAGCCCGAGATGCAGCTATGTTGGTACAACAGTTGCACTGTTATATTCGGAGACAGAAAGGAAAAGGTAACGGGCCGAATGTTCAAGGCTCTGTATCAACAATCACACGCTCCTCTGTGCAAGGAAGTCCTCCTAAAGATCCACAGAGCAAGCGCTGTGAAAGGACTGCTGCTCGGCTGAAGCGAAGAATTACCTCACAGACACCAGCAGCAGATGAAATAAAAAAATTCACAGCTTCAGAAAAAGTTCCTCAAACTACAAAAGCAGTCTCCCGAAAGGCGTCTTTGGGCAGAGAGCTCTCGGAAAAGTCTGCTGCTAAGGTGAAAGTTGACAATGGGTCACAGACATCGGCAACAGCTAATGTTACAGAAGCCCCAATGTTAGATAAGGTCCTGCAACGTCCACCCATTGCTTCGGCGAAAGAGCTCTGCGAAGAGTCTGCTGTCGAGATGAAGGTCACTATTGCTTCAACAGCGGCTAAAGTGACTCAATCACAAGCTTTAGAGGAGGTCACTAAAGTTGGCAAAGACGCTTCAAAAACCACAGCTTCATCTGAGGTCTTGCAAACCGCGACTGTGGACAACAATTATGTGGTAGTTACTGACTCTTCAGTATCAAATAAAGCCAACATTTCGAACACTGGAGCTGCTAAACTCACGCCTTCACAGTCTCAAGATGTTGTTAGGGAAAGGAATCGAGGCAAAAATCCTGTGGCCCACGCAAAAACAGACTCTCCAGAGGTGCTCATCGCTGTCTGCAACAACCTTTCTGAGGTGGAAGTTTCACCTAAACTCTCAAAAGGACAGATGCCTTGTGAAAATGACAGTGACAGAGAAACAATGGCCCCTTCTTGTTCACCTACTGATCAGAACAGTTTAACTGACATATCTGCTTTGACATTGGTAACAGAAGTGGTTACTGAACTTGCACCTGGAGTACTCACCCGAGATCTGGAGAATCATAAACAGTTAGCTCCAGAGGACAGTTCCTCCAAGGAATCAACAGCTGGGAGTAAATCTAAAGTTCCTCGCAAAGTATGCACTACCTCCAGCCGCTCTGTAGTGGTTGATGAGCAAATGGAGGAAGAAGGAACTCAGAAGTTTGATCCTGAAGCACCTGAGAACAGTAAACTGCCAGAACCGGAGGAAGCCAAGCTGGAATACTGTTGTACCTTCTGCAACAAGGACTTTAAGGGAACTCGTGTTGTTGCACATGCAATGTTCCATTATCGCAAAGATGAGTGCATGTTTTGTGGGACCATGTTCAAAGATGACCTCCTGGCCATGATGCACCTGTCTGACCACATCGAGAAGCTCAAGAGGAGCAAAGACTTGGCTGAGAACAATGCTCAAGAAAACCTGATTACTGGGACCAAAGATATCTCCACACCTAAGACTTCTGCCAAAATTAAGACCACAGACGAGTCTTCCGGTCGACGTGGTCGTGGTAGACCGAGAAAATCTACTGACTGTCTTAAATCTATAAGCCTTCCAGATGCAGCCCCATCAGGATCCAGAAACTTAAGATCCAGCGACAAGCCAGAAGATGGTGAATCTTTGCATGAAAAGAAACAAAACACATCCAAGCACCTTAATTGTAAAGCTCCTGTTCACAAGGTAAATGGGCATATTGGCAAACAGAAAGAACTCAAGAGACTAAGAAAGAACCGCCTCAATTTGGAGGCTAAACGGCCACATACACAGCGGGAAGTCTCTCACAAAACAACAACTCATGCAGTTGAGAATCCCAGGCTGCAAGCAAACCAAGATATAGAAATGTGTTCCTCTGCAACATCAACAAAGGTTGACAAAGTTTTTAGCTGTTCCTCTGAACATAAAGTAAAGGAGAAAGAATCTCCACATGTCCTGAAGACAGCCACGAAACAAACTGGGAAAGTTGTTGAGAAAACTTTGGAACCAGAAGAGAAACTGTGCTGTCCTGTGCAGGGTTGCGATTGGTTTACAGACCTGGCAAAAAAACGTGTCGCACTCCTTTACCATGCTCTAGAAGAGCACAATGGGGACGTCAAACCCTTAAAGCTGGCTTTCAACGTCGGGAACAGCAGGTGTAGTTGTTGCATGAGGGTCATGTGGAGTTTCGAACACTTTCAGCACCATATTGAAAGACACAGACTTACTCCTCGGCATCCGTGCCTTCATCTGGGATGTACTGCCAGGTTCAAATCTGGAATGGAAATGAGACGCCACGCCAGGAGGCACAGTCCGCTGCAGGCAGTGTGCTGCCTCCCTGGTTGTTCCAAACTATTTATTTGTCTCTGGGCCCTGAACCTTCATGAAAGAGAGCACTATGCTTCCAACCACACTAAACCAGACAAGAACACAAATGAACAAACTGATGATAGAATGTTAGATGGGAAGAAACAACCTCTTAAGACAAAAGATGCAACTACTGTAAATAAGACTGATTGTAAATTGAAGTCTCCTCCTCCCACCACTGTCAGAGCATCTCTGTTGAAAGAGGAGTTAACAGAGAGACATGAAACTGAGGAAGAAAGAATCTTAAAGAATCTTTCTAACAAGGATACCTCCACACAGCCCACTGGCCCTAATCTCAGATTAAGGCAAACAATAAGAAAAGTCACAAATACGACAATGAAAAATCACAAAGTCATCTCCTCATCACTGCCAAAACACAACATCAAAGTAAGGCATAAATTCAAGAAAAAGCAGATAATAATAGTCAACAAAATGGGCCCTAAAAGAAGAGGACGTCCTCCTAAATCGAAGCAGACTGTGCATGATGAGAACACTACCAATGGTCAAAACAGTAAAACTGTCAAAGACGAAACTATTCGGCTTGCAAATCCCTCAAAAGCAGCAAATGTGAACGAGTCTAAAGAAGAAAGGATTCAGCAGGTCCAAGATGTAGCCAGAACTAAAGAAACATCAAGTGATGAATCAAAGTCTAAGAAATCAATTAACAGGCAGATGAAGAAAAATAATGTTAAACACAAGAGGATTACACGTAATGCCTCAACAGTCGGCCCCAAAACACAGAAGTTAACAGCTGACAAGATAAAGAAACTGCAGCGTGGGACAAAATGCTCTGCTCCTGAAGAAGATGGTAGTCAAACTGCTTCTTCAGACTCGAGCAAGACAAAGAAGCTCAAGGTTGCAAACGGCAAAAAAACCACAAAGATTGTCAAGAAAAAAATTCCTCTCAAAGAACAAGAATGTGCATCTCAGTCAGGATCTGATGTCCCACGAGTTGAGGCAAAAGCAGCAGCAGCAGCAGCAGTAGTAGAAAGTGCTGCTGATGAGAAGGGAAATGCAAAGGCAGAAACTACAGGTGAAACACAAAGCTGCTCAGGTAACTCTGTTCCTGCTACTCTAGCTAACATTGTCAATGAAATCACTGCTACACCCACCACCTCACAAGAGAAAACACAGCAGGTAACAACAGTAGAAAAGTCAAAGAAATCAAATGTGAAAAAGGAAGGAAAGACTGAAAAGACTACTAGTTCTAAAGACTCCGGTAAGACAAATAAGAAGCACAAAGTGATCAGTAATAAAGGGGACAAGAAAACACCCAAAGGACCACTATGCAAAGATGCAAGCCAAACAACTGCTTTGAAAAAGAAAGCCAAGTCAAAATCTGCAGATCAACAGCTTGAGGCTAAAGCAGCAGCAGCAGAGAGCTCTCCTGATTGTGAAGGAAAGGCAAAAGAAGAAACAACACTTGACAGTTCTGGCTCCTCCGTCCCCACAAAGGAAAAACCCAAGAAATCTAATGTCACAAAAAATTCAGACCCCAACAAAGCAAATAAGAAGCGGAAGATTGTTCCGAAAGAAGGAGAAGCAAAGATCATCAAGAAAAGGTGCAAGAATGAGGAGAAAAAGAAGCCTGCGAAGATGAAAACGAACGTCCAACTGCCCCCCGAGGTGAAAGCAGAGCTAGTGAATAGCTCTTCGGCTCAAGAGGGAAAAACTCCAGGGGAAACACCACAGTCTGGGGCTAACAGCTCTGGTTACTCTGTCATAACGAATGGACAAGCATCAAAAGAAGATGTCTCATCTACTTTGTTAAAGCAGACCCTTGAAGAGTACAGTAAGAAGCCATACATGCGTCCTCCCCCGACAGCGTACCTGGATGAGAAGTACATCACCATGCCCAAACGCAGGAAGGAGCTGTCCTTCCTCCAGACGTCTCAGAGGAGCCCCCCTCAGCAGGTCCAGGTCCCGGCAGCTCTGCAGAGACAACGATGTGCCAACTGCTTCGCTACTTTCAACAGTGGCGAGGAGCTGCAGAGTCACCTCCAGCTGAAGAAGTGCTCCAACATCTTCGGGTTTGACTCCGACGATGAGGGCGAGGCTTTCTTTTTGTAAAGTTCAGTAAGTTGAAACTTAAAAGATATTTAACCCTTTGATGCACAACATGGGTCTAAAGTGACCCGACAGAGTTTTTATGTTCTATATCTTTGCAATAATTCATCATTCAGTATTCCAGGTTTTCCTCAATTAGTTTGTTTTTGATCATCGTACATCCTAATTTTTATGTTATCCTTTATTTATTTTGAATAGAATCCCTTTTTCTGTCACTACTCTTCTAATACACAACATGGGTGAAAAATGAGCCATATCCATTTTTTAGCTAAGTAGCTTGTTAAGCTAACTTCTTAGCTAACTTCTTGGCTAAGTAGCTTGCTAAGCTAACTACTTAGCTAACTTCTTGGCTAAGTAGTTAGCTTAGCAAGCTACTTAGCCAAGTAGTTAGCTATGTAATAATACAAAAACTTTTTTTCTTTATAAACTATTAGAAGCAAAATGAAAATAATGATCTGTTTTTTATCAAAAACAAGATATTTAAACATACTTAGAATATTCAATCATAAAATAAGTTGATATCAAAACAGATAGCACAGAAACACACAGCAAGCATTAAATGACAGGGGAAATAAATGCGGGTCCTTTTTTTACCCATGTTGTGCATCAAAGGGTTAAAGGGATAGTTTAAGATTTGTTTGAAGTGGTGTTGTATCAGGTACTTATCCATATCAGTTTACACTATATTAGTGTTATATTACAATAGAATAATTTCACTGCTTTATCTAGCTGTCAGACAAAGCTGTTTAAATTTACATGGTGGAAGCAGTTTTATGTCCCCCTTGTCTCAGTCCTGACATGATGCAAAATTAGTGGTTTACAGCCCAGGTCTGGTGGTTGATTTACACTTTTTTTGCATATTGGCTGTGTTGTCCAATGTCAGTACCTATAAATAGTATAAAAGGAAGTTTAAACAATGATAGCATGATCCGTGGCAATGCTTCACTGTGGACATTGTGTTATGCCACCAGACCCCATTGACAAAAAGAGTAATTTTACTAACAGGACTAGGCTATGCTGCTTTGATTGTTAGTTTGGTTGCTTTAATGTGTGACAAACTTGCCTTTCAAAACACCAAAGTCACACAATGACACAAACTAACTGACAAAGTGGTAGATAGATTGCTATAATGGCTTCAGTTCCCTGCCGTGAAGGGCTGTCTGATAAGGTAAACAGGTACAAATATTCTAAATATGACCCACACTTAAACTGATTTCTTTTCTTTCTTAAATTTGGCTAAAATACATTTTGCTGCTGCCCCCATCAACAGCAGTAGATTCTTGTTAACTCTAAAAGAAAACCTGTATCCAGACTTGAAGAGATGTGCTACATCATGAAGCCTGCAGTGAAACCATAATGCAGCACACTGTAGATGCCTGTGTTCTAATCTCTATCTAAAAATATCCCCCCTATATTAAATTGTGTAGTCCTCAAATATTATCCAGACCCACTTTTTGAACCGTAGTTCAATATATATAGAAAACAATATTGTCTTGTAAAGGGGTCAACATTGCAGTGAGTTATGCAACTATAATGATGTTATTCTGTTGTGTCATCACCCCCTTTTTCTTTTCCTGTTTCAGGGAAACGTTGATCATGTCTAAATAAGTAAAAGGGACGTTTTGGAGAATCAAACTTACCTGTGGACCTGCACTGGACGGACTATACCTCAGTGCTCTCTGGACGACTTGTTTATTAACGGGCATCTGGAGACTTGAACGGGTAACCTGACCTTCTCTGCAGCATGTGCCTGTAACGCAGGGCCCAGGAGCGGCCAGAATAGCCAATCAATTTAAGACAACTGAACTGGATCCCAGTCAGACCGTTAGCAGAACAGCTAGTACTGAAGTGCCTGCTCTGGAACCGCCGTGCTGTTTCCAGCTGCTTCACCTGTATGATTAAGAATTGTGGCTTAAAAGACTGAACCCTTGAAAGCTGTGAAAAATCAAACTCGACAAGAACGCTCCCGCTATCACTAGGATTCATATTTTTTCACATCTGTAAGCCATATTTGCCATTGTTTGCTTTTTGCACTCAGATTTCTCAATTTCTTTCTGCTTAAATCCTCAAAGTATTGGGGATTATACAATGAATGAATCATCTAAAATACATGCTCTTTAAACATCCCAAGGTTACGTATAATTTTCTAAACTTTGGAAAGTTGTAAGATTGCTGTATGAGTCTTTTTGGGGGGAAATGTGTATAGTTCTTGTTCAAATCCTATTTGTATTCTATCCCTATGGGGTTGATTAGGTCTGTGCTTGTCTTCACCAGTAGGTGGCAGCGTGCACCAATCTTTTAATTTTGTTCACAGATTTTTCTTCCTTCCTCATGCAAAAATAAGATATTATTTGTAGAAGGATTTCTACATTCAAAGCTGCTCTACTGTATTTATCACTGGACAGACTCTAGAAATTGCTTCACTTTCAATCACCTCCATCAAGCTGTATTTTCCTTAGCAATAACTATTACCAACCACATCATGTGCCAGTGTCCCACTAATATTTCATTGGGCTCTGTCACGCATCATGATTCGTTGTCAGTGGAGCAGCTGACATCCTGGTTTATATTCTACTTTCACACTTAATTATAGATTTTATCTTCACTGAACTGGCCAAGGTCAAGAAACCATTGTGATTTCTCTTTCATTCTCATGAATGCTTTTTTTTTTTTTTTTTTTTAAAGAGAGTCATTAACCAGTTTTAAGTGTTACCGGAAGGCCGCACCAGTCTTTCATGAGCAGCAGCAGGTTATATTTATTTATGTTTTATTTTCTATCTTTTGTAAATATTTGAAGAGTTTCAATGGCTTATTATTATTATATAAGGGGAAGTCGGAGCCGGGTTTATATTTTGTTCTTGAAGTAAAAATAAAACTTATTTCAAACGGCATCTATTCTGTTGGCCATTGGATGTGTTTTTTATTCAAGGAATGAACAGTTTATTCCAAAAATACAGAATAAAACGCTCCAGTGCACTGGCAACAGATAAAGCAGCAGTGTTGGACAGTGCAGTGCAGATGAGGAGAGAAAACTATGTGGATTGATCTCTCACAAGATAAATTCTCCTATCTTTGCCAAACTTTGACTGGTATATCACCAATACTGAAGTTTGCAATGCAACATGTGAAATTACTTAAATGGGATATATTTTGCTTACTTTCAGCTTTTAAGTGTCGACTATTACATGTTTAAATGCTCAAAAATGTATTGTCTGAATATACCTGTGTTCACCCTCTGTCTGAAGTGCTGCATTTTAGCGCCCCTCCTGGAAAAGCCCAGTCTTCTCTGATTGGTCAATGGCTACATTTTTTGTGCACCATCATTGCAGCCGGGAAATCCAGGGAAGTACCGGAAGTAATCATTACTGCTTCAACACACAATTTATGTACAATTTTCTACTTTTGCCTTCACGTTATGTGAAACATTACTTTTCACAGCCACAGTTTGTGGGCTAGCTGTCTATGGGCTGTGGTGGTCCCATAGAATATATGAACACGAGTTGAAAACACAGAATTTGTCCTTGTAAACGTCTTTAATTTTACTGTAATCAAGTTTGAATACATAACATGTTTTTTACTATTGACTCCAACCAAGTAAATGCATACATTTAGCTGAAAGTTTCTTTTTCACAGAGGAACTGGTCATTCTACCATTAGTTGGAGCAATATTTTATACAGCCATGGAAAACCAATAGCTCATCACAACCTTTTGATACTTTCACAATATCTATGTTGTACTTAGACCTGCTTTACATCAGTCCCTTTTCCCAATCTGGGACCTTTTTAACCCTATAAAGCCTGAACCATGAAATAATTGCCAGAAAATTCTAAATTTTCAAAACTGGAGTGTTTGTTGAACCGGCTAACATTTTTTAAAATTCAATATCAATTTTCATATATGAATTTAATTTGGATCATATTTGATACATCAGGTCTTTTTGTGCAATCTGTTGCTCACAATTTGCTTTTCTTGAACTAACATAATCACATAAAACCTAATATTTTTAACCAAATAAAACTTTGACTTTCCTTTTAACATTTTCCTCAAACATACAAAATATTTTTTTCCATATAAAACAACATCTTACATCTGCTGATATGAAGTTTTCACGCAGCAATCACAGATCCACCAGTGGAACCAGCAAATAATTTTTGTTACATCTGGTATTTTTGTGAAATTTGTTGCTCAGTTTTTTAATCATCAATTCATGTATTCATCAGGTTTTTCAGGAAAAAAAATATCACACTGATGATGTAGAGGTCTCAAAAACGTATGTATCAAATATGATACACTTGGCTTTATAGGGTTAAAAGGCAAAATCAGAAAGGAGAACTTAATTGCCAAGTGTTTATAACCTAGCAGTAAATGTTGAGTGTTTTCACTGAGAGGACCTCAGCCAGCTGCAGCCTCTCGCTGCACGAAACCTCATGGATGTTCCAGGGTGTTTTTCTGACAACATGAGCAAAATGTCCTGAAAATAAATCCCATTTGTGCCAATCATTGTCTGTGGAGCAACCAAGATATTGATCCAGCTGTTTTTCAGTTAGCTGTATTATTCCTTCAATTGTTTGTGTTCACATGAATTACACTCTAAACCAGTAGTTCTCAACCTTTTTGAGTCGCGACCCCCAAATTAACATGCATGTTGTCCGTGACCCCCACTCACTGAACACAATCTCACACGCACAGTTCAGATCACCCAAAAAAGAAACAAAATGACCAAAAAAAAGGAAACAAAATGACCCAAAAATGATCAAAAAAGACACAAAATGACCAGAAAAGACACAAAATGACAAAAAAAAAGACACAAAATGACCAAAAATGACACAAAATGACCAAAAAAAGGAAAGAAAATGACCAAAAAAGAGACAAATTGACCACAAAATGATAAAAAAAAGACACAAAATGACCCAAAAAAACCACAAAATGACCCAAAAAAGAAACAAAATGACCAAAAAAAGAAACAAAATGACTAAAATAAACACAAAATGACCCAAAAAAGACATTAAATGACCAAAAAGACTGAAACACATGAACACTTTAACACAGTGGAGACAGAGCTGACTTCCAAAATGATTTGGCGACCCCCAGAAATCATCTCACGACCCCAATTGGGGTCCCGACCCCAAGGTTGAGAATAGCTGCTCTAAACAGTCAGAGATGAAAAATGTTTTATGTGGCTGAGCCTGTTTGTGGCTGCTGACTGTAATAAACCACTCACAGTAATTAGCTAATGATGCAGACAGTCCAGTGAAGCAGACGGTCACCGGGGCCAGACAGAAAGGAGATCTCTTTGTTTTCCATCTGAGTCAATATTGTTTATTGTGTCAGACAGCGGAAGAGAGAGAGACTGCCGAAGAAGAAACAGGAGACCACAGGAAGAGTCAAATTCCCACCCACAGGTGTGTATACATGCTGAGGAGTGGAGGTACTTTTCACTACATTGTTGTTTGACACGTGAGTGATATAACATGCATTTCTCAGTGGCCAGAGAGTTAACATGCAATGTTTTTAAAGGAACAGTGACACATTTTAACCCATAAGAACCCAGAGCCAGTTATCCTTAAAGGATGTGTTCTATAAGTGAACCACATAGAACACATTTCTGATGTTTTAAAAAAAAGTACTACCCCTAAATGTCAAAGATCTGTGATGTGAAATATACGTTGCAATGGGTGTTTATGGTATTTATGTTTAGGATATTTCTTATTTTAAAATGGGGAGAGACCCAAATTTGCCTTTTTCTTTTGCATCTCCATAACATTTATCAAAATTGTGACTTTAATTTGTTCGGGAAATATGGTCAGAACATGTTAAATGCAATAAAGAACACCCTGTTAACGGATTAGAATTGTTAAATGGGTTTCAATTTAGCCTCGAAACAAAAAATAAGCTTTTTAAAATTAGCTACTTTTCACATTTCTGTTTCCAGTCACACACATATTTTGGAGAAGTCACATGACCACCACACCAGGGTGTTGAGTATACGTCGCTTAGGGATTTAATGAGTTAATGTGAAGAATAAAGCTGAATATGAGAGATTATAGAAGATTTAAAGTGTTTGTTACACAGGTGTCACCATAGGTTCCTATGGGTTAATCCCATTTTATGTATTATTATTGCATTGTTTGTATTTTATTTCTTGACAAATGGCATCCAGAAGAAGAATATTCTAAAATGTATATTTATAGATAGTAATATATATTACTTTCCCTTAAAAGTTAAAATTTGGGCGTGTCTTACCCTCTATTCTCTCTGTCACTATCAAATGAAGCATCGAAAATGCCAAAAAAGAGAAAACTGTCCAAAAGTACTCCATAACACATATAAATCTTGAATTGTTAATGATATTTACCTGCAAATATTATCAGCAAATGTAGTTAAAGTACTCATTATACAGAACCACAGTGTTACAGGTTAAGGTTATTTAAATAGGTATGTGTATTTGTTACCTGTAGCTCCGCCCTGTCACTCCTGAGGCCACGCCCCCAAGACTATATAGGTCAGCCCTTCAAGCCTTTGACTTCCCTCTTGTTTTCCCTCCAAATAACCAGCCAGAACAAAGAGAGGATGGATGTGAGTTAATCTTGAGGTGCTTTGGACTGTTTTTACCTTATGATACTTAATTTGGTCTGTTGCTATGGACTATATTGATTAAAAGTGAGTTAAAACAACATTTGTCTCCAATAAACTGTTAGAACGCCATCCTAGATCCAGTGTAAATGTGCACCACATCAAATGTGTATACTACTAGATAAATTAGTACTATAGTACAGCAACAGATATATTATTCTCTATAAAAATGCACAGTGTTGTGAAATGCACAGAAAACATAACTGAACTTTTAAAAGTAAGACTGAGGGGGAAAAAACACTGTTCCTCTAACATGAAAAGTTGAATTCATAAGCAATAAAACCATTGCCTTGTTCAATATATTCAGGGATTTTTGTGCTATAGTTTTGGTATGACCTCAGCAAATGGTGGCTAATGTTAGCTTAGTAAAGAATAATGTACAGCAAGCAGTTCATTATTGCGAATAAACCCCAACTGGGTGTTGTGGGACCCTGCTTATTAATGTTCGGCTACTTCCAAAATAAATCAATTTGACACAGATATTGACTTAGCATTATTTTATTGCTTACGCTTAACTTGACATTTCATTTAAAACTCTCCTCCACATGTGCTACTGTCCGATAGCTCACAGTATTTTTTCGTATCATTAATTTAGCGTTTAGCATTAGCTCACAATGCTTAAATGGCCAGTATTCTGCAGAAGTTTTATACAGCCTTGGTATAATGTTAGCACATGGTGGCTAATGTTAGCTGAGTGAAGGATAATGTACAGCGAGCAGTTCATTATTGAAAAATAAACCCCAGTTGGGTGTTGCAGCACCATGCTTACGAAATAAATCAATTTGACACAAAATATTGACTTAAAATGATTTTATTGCTTCTGCTAAAAAACTGTCCGTTAGATTAAAAACTGAGAAAATGGCAACAGTTTGTTATTCAGAAATAGACCACAGAATGCTAATCTAATAATGTAACATAATGCACTACTGCGGCAGTTGGCAGTTGCTAACAGTAATTTGCAACAGTAGTTGCTAGTGTTCAGCAGTTTTATACTGTCACTTTCAATAACAGAAAAAAGTAAAAATTTTATTTTTAAAATAATTAAGCAGTAGTTGCTTTTTATATCCCTTGCTGCCAGTGTATCCTTGTAAAGTTATAATAATCAACATTTGAAAAACGGACACAAACATATCGGTCTGACAAGGCTTTTAATCAATACTTCAAAACTACTTTAAATATTTAATAGTAGCAGTTTTACTCTACATCCATATAGCACAAACATTACAATCATCTCTACATTGCAATTGATCTTCATCCTAACATTTACTGTATTTCTGAGCCCAATTTTTTTTTAAAGCTGTATAGTAATGCCTAAATTAATTATTAAAAAATAATCTTGCAGTGCAGGCAAAATGCACAAATAAAAACATAATTAAAATTCTCCATATTAATTAAAACTGCTGGAGTTCAAAGACATGTAAATAGTTCCATTGCAAAACAATATTCAGTTATAGTGACTTAAATACAGTATTTTACAACTACACATGATTCCACCTTCAAAATATCGCTTTTAAATATGAAAAAAAAAAAAGATTTAAATATGTACAAATAATATTACGGTGTGTGAAGTTAAATTACTAGAAGATCCAGAACTGTACCCAAGTCAATTTTGATCAGATTCAGCCACATATGAATGAAATCTTTAAAGAGCAGCACTACAGTAAAGGCAAGTAGAAACTGGATGATATAATAGCAGTTTGTTTAAATATAATGGCAGTTTAAATTAGACTTTTAGGTAAAAAATAGTCAGTTTCCCTTTCAGTATAGTCACTCAAATTAAAATCTAGTGTTGGTGCTCTGAATGGACCCAAAACATACTGTCATCATTTCCATAAATGGCCCCGGCCACATCACATTACATGATTTCTGCAAAATAAATCCTTCAACCTCCAAAACATGTCATGACTCAAGACCGCCAAAGTGCCTGCAGCTTATTTAATCTTAAAAAAATGAAATAAAGCATGGAGTCTGGTCTGTTATTATCTTATTCCACTTTCCATTTCACACAGTCACGTGTGGTGTCTCTGCAGCAGGTCGCTGGTTGAATATCTTGCTCGAACACGTCTGAGTCTGATTGGTCCGCCCTGCCTTTGCTCTCATGCTTTTCTGCATGTGTGATTGGTGTTGTTAGTCCCAGGGAGTCAAATCGCTCTCCTTATTTTCTCTGTTGCTGAGATTACTCCACTTTTATGGGATTTACTGGTCTTTTTGTTTCACAGGGAAGCACTCCCATCCTCCTCTGAAGCTTTTTTTTTGAGTGTCCTCCGAAGGCTGCTGTTATAATCCAGTACATGTACATTTGTAGTTCACCTTCCTGCTCCCGTCAAGAGACACTTCACCCTTATTGCCCTTTTGTTTTCAGGCCGAAAGTGTCTTTTTAGCCTCTATTGAAGGGGAATAAATGGCTTCATCTGCAGTCTTGCTCGCCTGGGATTGGTTAATTCCACTCAGGCCTCATGTAGTTGGGGATGCACTGGCAGACATGGTGGCTGTAGTAGAAACCAGCCTGGCACACACGTCTGGGCTTTCTGCAAGGCAACCTGTAACAACTAGACAGAGTGGGGAAGAGGAGGAAGGAAAAGCAAACAAAATCAAGAGGATGGGAAGAAGAAATGAGTGGGGGAAAAGTGAATATACAAAATAAATTGAAATGACAGTGCATGGAAAGAAGAGGAATGGAAAAGATG
Organism: Centropristis striata; assembly: GCF_030273125.1. Taxonomy (NCBI): domain Eukaryota; kingdom Metazoa; phylum Chordata; class Actinopteri; order Perciformes; family Serranidae; genus Centropristis; species Centropristis striata. The sequence goes on from NC_081540.1 coordinate 19,966,989, forward strand.
CAAAAGGAGAAATATTGTTGAAGGGGTGAGGTTGAGAGGAAGAGAAGAAACAAAGAGGGAAAACACAGGGGAGATTAAAATCTTGGCATGAATCAATTATTCAGATTTTCACATCCCTTTTGGATAAACCCCTGATCCAAGTTTTGCTTTTTTTGCGTGCATCAAACGATTCTGTGAGTGAGAAAAAGAGGGAGTATTTCTCCAGAGAGGGGAGGAACATGGCCAAGTTCTGACCACTCTCTTCTCAAACATCACAGTAGGTGTATTGTCTTCCGTGCACCACCTTCTGTGACCAGATGTTAAATAAAAAATGATGGAAAAAGGACAAGTACTGTGTATACAAATGTCCTGTACTTTGTGAAAGAGCTGGGTTGTTGAAGCTATTTACAAAAGAGCAAACACAGCAAGTTGTTGCTCTATAATTTGCACAATTTTTGGATTCTAACAATTCTTTTGATAACTTTTTAGCTTTGGATTCTGTGTGCAAAATTTCGTGCAGCTCGGACTAAGTGCCTTGGAGGAGTTAGAAAAAGTGGATATAGCATATTTTGCATATGTCCTTAGATTCATATTAACGCAGTGAACATGTGCATATATGAAATTTTATGTGGGACATAGCATGCAGGAGTTATGCATGTCATTTTTGCTGCCTTTCGTTGGTGTTGCAGTCTGTACCAGCCCTGTGAATGCCGGAAGTAAGGTTGTTCACGATTTAGGCTGCAATATGGTATTTATGGAAGTAATGATAAAAATAAAAATCTCTACAATTTTAATAGGGTTTCCTGCACCGCTGGTACGTGGATCAACAGGCTTGGACCCTAACTACAGTTATGCTAACCTACCTTAGACGTTTTTGAACAGCATTTTTATTTTTTGTAGAATGTAATATATCAGTTTACATCAATATAACTTACACATTTAATTCTACCGATTTTGCTCCTCCTAAATTGTACTATTTTGGCAGACAAGGTTAGCCTTGTCAGCTAAGCTAGTTTAGTTAGCTGCACAACTAATTGTTTGCTTTGAAAATGAGCTAGCATTATGTTACTAGGACAACGTTTTCATAAGTTAATATATCGGTTGGTGTCATTAATGAAGTGTCTGGTTATATATGATATTTCATTGTACCTATTTTCCCTACTAAACTGTACCACATTAGCAGAAATGCAAGGTAAACTGTCAGCTAACGCTAGTTTAGTCAGCTAAGGCTAGCTGCTTAACTGAAGCATGATGTATTTGTCTAAGCTAGTCTAAAATGAGTGGTTTAAAATTCTTGTTTAATTTTGTAGACATATATATATATATTAAAATATACAAATGAGAGCATTATGTAAAGCAAACATTTGTTGAATTGAGTGAAAACTACAGTGCAGATGCCAACTGCCAACTCTCACATTACACTGTCAAATATTTTACTTTTTCTTTAAAACACCCAACAATTTAATGGACAAGTTTGCATCCAAATGGAGGCTGCAACTTCACAATCGAGAAATTTCAACTAATATTGACACTCAGTTTGAGTGAAAGCTTGTATAAAAGCTGAGAAAGTCTCAGAAACTCTGCCACCAGGTCATATGTGTGCATGTCTGTGAACTTTCCCACGTGTGTAAAGCCACGATTAGAAATCACTCATATCAAAGCTCATGTCTGCTTATGTGTTTTTCCTTGTCACTCCATCTGTCTCTGAGTCCGCCTGCCTGTCTGTTGGCTGCTCTGTTTACTGTCATCAAGTTCACTCAGCCTGCCTGTCTGTCTCTCTGCAGGCCTCTCGGGTCAGAGGGAGGCTGATCTCTTGCATGCTGGCTGTGGGAACCGCAACATGTATGCAATGCACGCACACGCAGCTGAAGCCGTGGTCAAACGCTTTGGACACCCCGTGTCCATAAAAGGTCATATGGAAACATGTGAGCGAATGAAAATGTTGGAAGAAAGTTTTTCTTTTTCGACTTTGGAATGTATGACAAGTCCATTGAGAGTTCGCTTGCTTTCTCCCACTCTATATGCCTCAAACCATGTCTCAAAGCTCTGGTTCTCACTCATTCCTCACCCAAGAGCTCCCAGGGTGAAGACTTGGGATGGCACCCCAAGGGCCGGACAGACTGAGCCCAGCAGAGAGCACCCAGTGCACCCAGTACAAGCCACTGGTTCAGGTAACTCGTCAGGAAATGATGTGCAGAAATGCTGCATTTAATATGTAAAAAATGGGAGTTTTTAATTTATAAACCAAAGCCAATGTAACCAAGGAACTTGGCCTTAGCTATAGTTCGAAAACACTTGAAAAAAGTGAACAGGCATTATCAAAATGCACAAATATGCATACTGGAAAATGCATTGGTGTAATGTAACAATGTACATTTACTCAAATACTGTTCTTAAGTAAAATTGAGGTACTTTACTCGAGTATAACTTAAGTAAAGTAATAAAAAAAACACGTTTAAAGTAATTAGACATTATTTTAAGTTACACCTTATAATATATAAAGTCATTCAAATGAGCTCCACCTTGACAAAATATTAAACAGTTTACATAAATGCATCAATAATAATCCATTAATCTATTTGGAATATATATATAATAATCTGAGTGGGGCCATTCTGCATAACTTTTATGTTTGATACTTTAAGTACATGTCAATGCTGATACCTTAACTAAGTCTTGAATGCAGGACTTTTACTTGTAGTGGAGTAATTTCACAGTGTGGTATTAGTACTTTCACTTAAGTAAAGGATCTGAATCCTTTTTTACCACTGGGGAAAAAAATTATACAAGTAAAAACCAGCTCTTAAAACAACCCGTACCAAAACATTTTTGTCATTATGGCCAAGTAGACAACCCTGTCATCATTGTCCAAGAGATCGGGACCTTTCTTGGCCCTGGAACCCATGTTACATAATTGCCCCTTACATATTTCATGCTCTTTTTTTACTCTTTATAAGGAGTTTGAGTTCCTTCTTGGCCACATATGGCAGTCAGTGCATCCATGCAATATAATGAGAATGTTCATATTACTGACGAGCAGATTTCTGCGGTTTTACATCACGTCATGGACTTCCTATTTTATGCAACTGCGGATGAAGGAAAAGAGGAACCAGAAATTCAAATGAATTGTTTGGATGAAGGCATGGAAACTAGACAACAACACTAGAATTTAAGTTCATGACACAATAAAGTAGACTATTAAACCCTGTATAGAAGCAAGGCTGACAATGGAGAATTTATAATATGTTTTATTCTGAAATTCTAGCTGAATTCCAGGCCAATAATACAACTCCAAATTGCTTTCATTGAGTTAACAAGTGCAGCAACTACACACTCTGATAGTAGGTATCTTTTAGACCAGGTCTGCAAATCAATATGTGTATACATTAATATGTCTTATTTGACAGAATATTATAAAGGGTTTCATTTGAACTCTGAGGCAAAATGCTTGATAGAAGCCAAAGTTTTGCCAAGTTTTTTAGTGTACAAAATAACCTCTACAGGGTCATATTTGGTTCATCTATTTATGTTTCTGCCTTACTCTCAGGTGTGCATAAATGATGAGATTGTGAGTGTAGATACTTGGAGAATCCCTCCTTTAGGGGTGAAATTATACCGTTTGCTTGCTGCTTTCAAGACTGCAGGGCAGAGAAGTTTAGTTCAATACAGTGTGAAGCTTGAAACCAGGACGTGTCTGTCCTGACTCCTGGCCCTCTACACTGCAAGAAAGCCAACTTGTATTTTTTGGCCTGAAACAGTGATTTAAGTTGGTAAAACTTGGAAATATAAATTATTGACATTTAGGGCAATAATGTAAGTTAGCACAACAAAGGAAGCCAGTTGTCTGCTCAAAAACAAGTTGGTGAGTTGTTGTTACTTATATCTTTAAGTTGGGGTTCACAACAAGGGACAATAGTTCTGATAACTCTTATTTCTTTGGTGTGAAATGCAGGAAAGCGGTGAAATTCGGTCATTAGCGAAAGCTAGCGGCTAACTGATGCTAGCGGCTAACTGATGCTAGTGGCGCTGCTTGTTACAGCTACAAGAGTAGCCATTAGCGTATCAATGCTAACTCAAAATTGTGGTCGCAATATTAGCTGACAAGTTATTACAATGTAAGTTAAGCAAACTCAAAAGCAAAACTTAAAATATTTAGTTTAATTGTCCAACTTAAATATTTAGTTTAATTGTCCAACTTGAAATTTTATCGAAGTTTGTTGCCTTGAAATTTGAGTTCACCCAACTTTTCTTTTTTTGCAGTGTTTTGCACCTACCTGCAGGAGTTGGGGTTGAACCTCTTGCCCTGCCGCAGACAGGACTGTGGACTCTCTCTGCACTGACAGAGGCAGGTGTCGGGGTTGAGGGGTTGATTCCCGGGGCACTCTGCAGCACACACACAGCCACACAGCTCCTCGTCCCAACGCTGGCCTGTGGGGCACCACTTCCCCTCGCCTTGGCCTTCACACTGACACTCACCTAGAAGAAGAAAGTTTGATTTGATCAGGTATTGGATGGTAAACATCTGTCTGTGTTACGCTAAATATTTGGTGGTCAGGTTCTGACTTGCTAGATGTTGCAAAAGCTCTACTTCCCAAAATGTCCCTGAGTCTGTGTTTGTGTTTTCTGGCACAATCCTGCGTGGTTGTTTTCCGGAGAAGAGCCCCTTCCTTATAATTTACAGTAAATCAATCCTTGTGAAACCAGAGATGACGACTCCCTTTGCCACAAAGGAGGATGACTTATTGAGGCATGAGAACATATTTTACATGCGTTGTTACACTTTGGAGAAGTATGTTGAAAATCTCTCTGGTCCTCCCTTCATTTGTTCTTACTGTGAATCTTTTAGAAAATCCAGACTTCCACTTGGACTCTGGGGTTTTAATTCTCTTTTAAAGAACAGCAGTCTGTGACTGAAGTGCCCTTGAGCAAGGCACATAACCCCTCACTTAGCTCCCTGGGTGTTAATGATGTGCTACCCACTGCTTCTTTCTTTCAAAATAATTTTTATTGGATTTTCCTTGGATGCATAATTATATCAGCTGTCAGAGCACACATCAGTTTATCCAATCCATCCATAGACTAGACAAGTAAAAAATAAAAGAAAACACCAAAGTTATATAGTCAAAATATACAAAAACAAAACAAATAGAAATAAAACCCAAATAAATGAATGAAGATAGCCATATAAGAGAAAATTATAAAATAAAAAATAGAAAAATAAATAGAAGCAGTGGGTAGCCACTGCTTCTAAGCATGGTGTGTTCACTGGTGTGTAAAAAATCAGTTAAATGCACAATTTGATTATATTTTCAGTCATATTTTTTAAACCCTTCTTACAGGTGTTGTGGTCCAGTTTCCAGCCTGGATCGCAGCTGTCCTCGGTGAGTCCGTTCCGACAAACACACTCGCAGGTGGCCTCGTGCAGGACCCTGTTGGGACCACAGAGAGCCAGCAGCCCCGAGTCCACAGCCTCTGGAAGCCACAAGAAAAAGAAAAAAAAGGTATTTATTTATTTTCACCAGCTTTTTTTTAGCCACTTATAGATGCCAAACAATGTCTTATCATTCGGATCCTTTCCCATCTGTATCTATTTTCAGTATGTGTCAGTGTGATGAATAAGGCTTGCCAGTTAATTATTTGCAAAGAAAAAGTAGCTGGAGATGGAAGGCACTATTTCAGTACATGATCATACAAGTAAGACGCTTTCGCTTCTCATGTAACAGTTGAATAAACATTCCCTCGGGGGGAAGATCATCTGATGTGCCGCCCAGACGTCATCATCATCATCACCTGTCTGTGGTGGTGGAGTTTTCAATACATTTCTTTACGGAAATCTGGCTTGGATCCCAAAACCTGCTTAAAGAGGCTTTAAGATGTGACCGCAATTTGGATTACTTGCATTCACACTCTGAGCCTGGTAACACTGACCAATCAGAGCAGACTGGGCTGTGTTTTTTCAACATAAAAGCACATAAACATGTTCTAATAGAACGTGAGAATCAGCATAATGTGTCCCCTCTAACATGGTGGTGTTTTTGTGCCGTCCTACTGCAGGCAGAGCTTTAACTTTGCAGGTTTTAGGCTCATACCAAACTATGCAGCAGGTGATTTCCATTACCTTCAGTGAAAACACCTGGAGTTGGTAAAGTATCTGCCGCCCTGGTTCTTATTTCCAATCCTGAACCTGCTGCTTTATCATCAGAATAGTTAAAACCCTTTCCACATGAGGTAAGTCCTGTTTTGGTAGTCCAGCAAACTACTCAAATTAAGTGTCCTTTATTGAGGATGTAAAGTTACGTTTGCTGTAAATTATACTTCTGATTTGTTGCCGAATTTTCATTAGCCAAAATCCTCAATGCTTCTTGGCATTTGATAAGTGCAAAGCTTGTTTTTTATTGCACAAGGACTCAAAACAGAGCCAGCCTGAAAGCTGTTTTGTCTTATAAAATGAATTTGTGTCCTTCTTTATTTATTTAATAGATTTTCTAGCCCTGAAGAGTTTTATCTGGTTTTTCACAGAGAACGTGCAACAACCTATTTAACCTATTTAACATGCTCAAATATATTTTCTCTAATGTGCAGTATCTTTAAAATGCAAAGTACTCTCCGGAAAACAGACAAACACAAAAAATATATATTAATAATAAATACCAAATAGAAGCCATAGTAATTCATGTATATAAGGTGTATAGAATGTATGCATGTCTTATTTTTTATGCAGTTTTTTATATCTCTCTCTGCTGTGAAGACTAAATTTCCCCATTGCGCGATAAATAGTCATATCTTAACAAGCAAAAATCAAAAGTTGAATCATTTGTGTTAAAACCAAAGTAGGTCATCTAAAGTAAATCATTTGGCCCAAATGAGTCATGCACACTCACCTGTCTCTCTCTCAGAGTAGTTAATGGTGTCAGTAGAGACACACACACAGTTCACTGGATCCCATAATGACCCGGAGGCGCAGGGAACTTCGGGTGGGGAACACCTGCACAGACACACATATTATAAATGCTTGGATACGGGCAAATGACTCAGAAATTGTAAATCGTAAACACATAACACATCTCTTCCTCTCACTCACAGGTGATCTGTTGCGGCTCGTCTTATGATGGAGTGGAGCGGCCGCTTGGAGAGGCATTCACACGAGGTGTGGTTGACAAATGTCACCATGTTGACGGTGCGATCCATCCTGGGCGGGGACAGCTCCATCAACTGGCATTGGAGGAAAAGAAAGTAAGAGGTGTGTGAGAAAAACTCTAGCTTGTGTAAGAAACGTACTTTTCCTTCTCTTTTCTGCTGCTGTCATTACAATAATCATACTGATTATGACGTGGACACGTTTATGTAATGATTGTGCAACTGTGCGTGACTGTATTTTGTTGACTTTGTGTCCAGTTGTAGCCAAAGGGTGTCCCATTGCAGTAGGGTGGGTTGTGATACAGTTGAGCTTGTTACACAATTGGTTAGATTGGTTTCAGTCCTGTTTTCTGAGGCAGTTTGAGGTGTGAGCAGAAAATACCAACACGATTGTGTCATGTGAAGTAATTCAAGTGTATGACATGAAGATAAACTGGGCAGATGCATGAAAAATCCAGCTGCAGCACTTACTGTCTTGTTGACAAGCGTGTGACTTGTGTTGGTGCAGTAAAACGCCTCGTTGGGGCAACAGCCACCGCACCGATGCAGCGCCACACAGCGAGGGAGGTAGAATTGACTGGTGGATTCTGGGTATTCTTTGGCGACCTCGACACACGCCTCTCTGGGCTGGCACGAGGTCCGCTGGATCTCCTCTAAGATGACTGGAAACATATGTGATTGAGTAACTGAGTCAGGAAACAACAGAGCTTTTGGGGGTTTTTGAAAAAGTTTTTTGGGGTAACGGCAGGAAATAATCAACTAACTGTTTTTTTTGTTTTCCTTACAACTTGGCTTCCTGAAATGAAATATGTCTGGCAGTCCACTCTTAAAGATTGGCTGATAAAGAGGGTGTGGGTGAGGGTGATTGTAATAGTCCGAATCAGTTGTGCACATGTACTGGTTCCAAAAAACCAAGATGGCAGCCTCCAAAATGCCAAATTTGAGGCTTCAAAAACGGTAGTCCACAAAAAAAGCATGTGAAATAAAAGTATAAACTTGAAAAGTAGCATAATGTAAGATTTTGGAAGTGACCTGGTACTATAGAGACTTTCACAAATGAAATTATACAGCAAATGTTTTATCAAGTGTCACAGTGTTTACCTCCCAAATTCCCGTCTACTTTGAAAAGGGGCTCTTCCCTCGGCTGACCCCACAGATTGTCATCGTTGGAGTGGACTAAAGGGCTTGTGGAGGAGGTGGAGAAAGAGGGGGAAGAGGAGGCATGCCACAATTTCTTTTGTAAGCAGTGCTGAAGCAAATTGTATTCGGGGTATAGAAGCTGCAGCAGCTGATCCACACTCGTCACTGACTCCAAACTGGGCTGGTCATCTGACACTACTGGCGCCTGGAAAAGGGGAAAGAATCAGACCGATAAATTTGACTTTAATGAAACAATATGTCATCAGTTAAAATGCACTTTTAGATCTTTGTGTGGTGCCAGAAAGCGTTGTATTCAATGATAACAAAGATGGGTTCTAAGGGGATAAAATTAGACTAAAATTTTTTATTTTTCGCTCAAAATAGACGTATCGAAAATCTGACTTTCTTTTATGTTTTGAAACGTGACAATCAGGTGATCTGTTCAGTCGTCATTTTGGAGGAAAACTGTCAGATACTGTAGAATTTACAGAGTAAACTTTTCTGGTTTGAGCTGGATAAACAGTGAATACCTCAGCTACCAATGTGTTGTAACATGTTGCTTTTGGCTACTGTTAGTTATGGGTACGTGTGTCCTCTCTTCACCTACACACACACACACACACACACACACAGACACACCGTTGCATTCAAGTACGCGAGGAAGCTACAAAGTCTGCTATTCTTTTATGCTTTAATATTTCCGTTGCTCATTTTCATGTGATTTCTCTCAAATTTAAGAAAAATAGCTGCCCTGTTGCTGCAGTGCCCTTTGACGCAGTTTACCTAGAGGGTAGATCAGTTAGTCCCTTTAGTGGTTTTATCTGTCTTTTTCTTCTGGTACCCTTCCTAAATATGCCCTCCATGACAAGTTAAACTAGAAACCTTGTGTCTTCTTTGTCCTTAAATGCAGCATTACGGCTGCTTCAATGGACCAAACCGGCTGGAGATATGAGCTTAGCCAACACCCACATTATTATTGTAGTAGAGAAAGAGCTTTACTAGTAGGTCTATGCAGGAAAGCTCCGTTTACAGTAGCTCTATAAACCATTCCCGCTGTGAGTCATCCCATAATGATTTTTCTGCTGTTATGATAGAAGACTGTTCCACCCCGCAGAGATGAAGTAGACAGAAGATAAAAGGTTAATTATGGCTGCTGTTTCATCTACGGGGACTAAATGTCAGCAGGGAGTCGGCTGCTTGAGTGTCACATATTAATTCTTCCTCCAGGGACGAGTGTGGTTGTTTAGTTTCCCAGGCTGACAAGGAGCAGACTGGTACAGCTGGCATTACCAGAATTAACAGAAACCAGATCTGTCCTTATCAGTCTTTCCATTTATCTCTTTCAGTCCCTCTCCGTCTACCGCCCCCTCCCTCTCTGTGTCTTCCAGCCATCTCATATGTCTCAGTATATGTCACCTGTGACATCAAATCTTAAGTTCTTTATCAGCTTTTCCAGATCTTCCAAAACAATAACAGTATTGCACAAGATATACAAAATTAAAGTTGAGGCTACAGCCTGTAATGGAAGTTAAGCAACATACTGCTGTGGACAGCGGACAGCTGTATATTAGCCACTTAAAAATTAGACATGGGAATCACCAGAGAATTACTTACTGATTTTATCCCGATATTTGAGATACGATATTTTGCGATATGGTGAGTATTGTGATAAAATATATCGCGATCTAACTGTTTTACTCAATCAAGAATTGTTTTGTCAAATAAGAGAAAACTCAGTCTATTCATCTCACTTCAGTCTTTTTATTTCTCCACAATGAGAGTCAAACCCACAAACTGACCAACAAAGTATTCAGTCAAACTGAACTGAACTGATATCAAACATGTATGGACGACAACAACTGCAGCATTTTATCAAACTTTCCTCAACTTTAAGCTTCACTGCCCTCAATTTTTTTGAATGAAACAAAAAAAAGCTGAAATTTGTTATTTAAACAACTTCCCGACACGATATCCTGACACTATAGATTCCTTAGATCTTCTAGTTTCATATGATACCAGTATCTCCATTATATTCCTGAAAGTGAGCCCGCTACGGCCAAAACAGTGAAAATACCGACAACCCCCCGGAACGCTAAATATCGATACTTGTTGGTCATGAATAGATATGTCACCCAAAATATTGCGATACTATGCTGTATCGTTTTTTTCCCCCGACTTCTACTAAAAAGAATAAATTTCAGCTTAAATGAACACTATTTAGAATATTTCCAACCCTTAACCTTGCCATCTGACAGCCTTTTCCGCCAGGGACCTGAAGCTGTTACATCCATCGATACTTTCTTCAAAGCCACCAGACTCCATTAACAAAAAACAGTCATTTTACTGTTACTGAGTGGCTGGTCTGTCAATCCAAACTCTGGTTTAAAATACATAACTTTTTACACATATGCATCATCTTGTAGGTAATTCGGCATCCTTTTGACTCATTCATTGCAATTAAATCAAAGCTAAATCAGTTTATTTTGAGTTTGTACACGTATAATTGCGACACACTGCCAATCATGCAGACATGGTTCTTTAATGAAGTTCACCAAGCAGGGTGCAACATGTGGATGATTATTAATCCAGGCTTGACAGCCTTTGGTTTTCTGATGTGTCTGGGACTTCAGTAGTGGTTATTTGGCCGTGGTTGATGTGGTGAAAGCGAGACTGGCACATCTTGCACAATGAATAAAACACATGTGATCTGCAGCCAAACTTGCGGAAAACCATAATGAAAAGTTTGATGATTGCTGGAAATGCCTTTGCTATGTAACTGAAGTATTTGAGCTCATCCAATTCAACACTAAAGCCTCCAAAGCACTGTCACTGTTTAGAGTAGAGACCCAATCTCCTGTTTATATTACTTGACAGTTGTAAATATAAATTAAATTGATTCTTCTGTTTCTTTTTTTCAAGGTGTTCCCTAATTTCCTTTTCTTCTTTTGGTCTCTCTCTCTCTCCCTTTGTGTGAAGTGATCACATGACATGAGGTCATCGCTGTGGGACGATGATGTCACTGATGACCAGCGCTCTGGGCTCTGGCGTTAGACTCAGTTGGCTTGCAGACACACGCACATGCACACACCCATGCATACGTCTCTTTCTCTCCTCCAGTATCAACATGTTCTGTCCGAAGCTCATGATTCATACATGCACACATATCATATATCTTTTTTCCCCCATTAAAATATTTGATTTGGATCTCTTCCTATGAATTTCGACACATTCTTTGTAGTAAACTGCAAGCATGACTCACTGCTGTTAAATGCCTTTTTTGCCAAGAAGGAGACCTCAGAGGTACTTCCACAGAAGAACATTAAATAATTTACTGGTTGCCGCTTCTGCAACGTTTACAGTAAAGTAAACTGTAGAAGCCGAAGAGGTCAGGATAGTGCTCATAGTGTTTGTAATAACATCATAGAAACAAGCTGTGACTGTTAAATCATGTTAGGAAGCTTCAGTAGTTTGATAACCTGGGGCTGGAATTGGTCTCCATTTAATTGCTGTTAAGATAAATTAGATGAATTGCTTTATGAACAAGTTTCTGCATGAGTCTGAGTAGTATTGTCTGTGAATCAGCAGAGGTCCCATGGTACGATTTTATCACAATACTTGAGTCACGATACGATATTATTGTGATTTTAAGCATTTTGCGATATGGTGAGTATTGTGACCAACGTTCTATGGCCTCAAGTCTTTGCAAATGAAGGAAGTAATGGATTGTAATTTTCATTGCGCATGCTGAATTGGTATGTAAAGAGGAGACTTGTGGGAACACAGAGAGCTTATTTTCATTGAGATAGCATGACGTCAGAGGTCACATGACCGCTTTGAAAATCACCATGAAACATTATAAAAGCAAAACTTTGCAGCGTTTTTTTAGACAACTATATTCTGATGCATGGTGCCGATAGATTCCTTAGATCCTCTAGTTTCACATGATAACAGTATATTCATAAAAGTGAGCCTGGTACACCCTCCACTAAAAACAAACAAAAAACACTGAAAATGCTAAGTATCGATACACTGAAAAAAAGAGATTTTTTGGCTCTGTAATTATTATTTCAATCATCTATATAAATTCTACAAAGAAAAAGGAATTCAGTGCTTTTACTTTAAAATAGCAGTTTTTCCATGTAGTTCATTACTTAGTGATTGTTTGTTTTTATATGTCCTTAGTTTTGTATGTAAATTGAATCATTCGTTCCAAGTAATATTCACTAAACCAGTTCATTGGTTTAATTAGTTGATATTTCCAAGTAAAATGTAATTGAGGGACATCAGTGAATCTGCAATTTACTTGTGTATTTTCAGTAAAAAATAGTGGTTCTATTAAATAAATATTACTTAGAAACAGCCTGAGTAAAGATTACAAACACTTTCTGAGGGGAAAAACTTGCCGAGCTTTTTTTAAAAGTAAATGTTACTCCAGTTCTTTTCATTGTACTTATCGGCCTTCGATTTTTTTCCCCCCACCTCCATTATTGACCAATCATGTTTGAGTAGGTTATAGTTGCATGCTCAACTGTTGCTCAACAGTCCATGCAGAGAGCAAAAAAGGTGGAATGCATTGGCCGAAATGCAATGGCTGAACCCAAAGACTAAAGAGAGATCAATTGTTTATGAACCCATAACTTGATCCTGGCGTCCCGGGTTGCTAATTGGACTGTTGAAAAAGAGAAAGGCCGAGGATGAATCGGTGTCAGATCGATGATCAGTTGGTTTCTGAGACTGCTTTTGACCTTATCTAAGCTGCCTGTTGGGATCACTGGTCAACTACATGCCTTTCTGGATGAATGTATGCTTTAACTGCAGTCCCGCTCATAGCATTATAAGTAGGATTTGCAATTAGTGTTATTCTTCTTGTAAAATCATTATGCTGTGCTGCCTGTAGCACTGTCTGATAATACTTTCCATTGGTTTGATAATTCAGATTATTCACTTCATATCTTTGTTTTCTCGGCTGTTGTTGCTGATAATAGTCCACACATGGTTGATAAAGTTGTGCCACAAGGAGCAATGTTTATTTTCAACTGAACATCGAAATGTCCATTTTTATGCTGATGATACAATCTTGTATTGGACAGCAAAACAGGTTACAGTCCGAAATTTTAAATAAATAAATGACGCAATAAATAAGCTGATATGCCATTATATGTACGAGAAATAATATAAAAATAAATATAGGTTTTAATTAATTGATAAAATGTGACAAATTGATATTTTAATAATATTTATTTATTTAGTCTTCTGTAAATTTCCCCATTTTTTACACTTGTATTCATGAAATTGTTATTACATTTATTTAATTTTTGGATTTATTTTTTTTAATCCATGGAATATTTTCAAAGGGAAATTAAGTCATACATAAATGCAAAAATAAAAAAGTAAAGATTTAATTTTGAAAAAAATTTTATTTATTGATTAATTAATGAATTAATTAATATATGAAAATTAAAACAAACATTGGTTTATTTTATGTTAACAATGAATTAATGCCTACATTTATTTTTTTATATATTTGGTGCATTTAATTTCATATTTAATTCATACATATGTCTAGTGATTTACTTATTCATTTTTAAATGACTATTATTGGTTTTCATACTGCTGCCTTTACCCTGAAATTATGGATGGATCTGTGTCCACTTCCTCTAAGATCTCTTCTTGTAAAGGATCTCTTGATCTTAATGAGACTTCCTGAATAAACACTTAGCTAACAGCGTTCCAACACATATTTTCTCTACCATGCTGCTCCAAAACCTCCCATATATAATCAGAAAGGCTGCCATCTGGTGAAGGCCATGTATGAATCAAACTACTTTCTGCATCTGTATTTGTTATCTTTCTACACTTCCGATTTTACTCATTTGAAAGCTGTATAAGTTAGTGATTCTCCTCAGTGGTTAAGTTATTTTAGATGGTGCAGAAATGAAATGTCTCACCGTGGTGCCCATGTCTCCAGTCTGGTAATAGTCTGTATAGTCTTGTCCTGAGCACAAACTGCTGATATTAAGAATCCATAGGAGCAAAGCTGGTATCCACATAGTGAGGAGATGGAGAGGAGAGGAGAGGAGATATCAGGCCAGCGGAGGAGGAAGTTGGTGAATTTAAAGCTGGATGTAAAGTGAAAGGAAGGAGGAGAGGAGGAGAAGGAGGAGGGTGTCACAGACTCGGCAGGTATCTCTTCGCTCCTCTCTTCATTCTATCCGGGGACGAAGTTGCTCTTCCGGCGCAGGTTGTTTGAATCTGGGAAACCAGCTGAATAAAACATGATGAGGAAGACTCTCTTCTTCTTTCCTCTTTCCCTCTTTAACTCCAGAGGAAGTCTCTCCTCGTGTCTCGCTGCGTCTTCATTCTCACTCTTTGATTTGATGTCAGGTGCCTTTTATCCCCTCTTCTCTTTCTTGACCTTCAGCTGGATTTATTTCTCAACCTGAGCTTTTTTATTTATCCCGACTCCTCCTTTTTTCCTTCCAGCCTTGGTCGTGCTCGCCAGTCTCTTCTTCTTCTTCTTCTTCGCCCTTCACACTTGTGATTCTCCTCGCTTTCTTTATCTATATTTTCTCTTCACACAACAGCTGTGCTCTTCTTCCCTCCCTCTTTCAGATTATCCCTGCCTCTTTATCTGTCTCCTGTTTCTTCCTCAGGGGCAAAGCTCTGTCTGTCTCTCTTGGCTTTTTTTTTTTTTTTTTTGCTGCTGCTGCTGCTTTCTAAATCTGTCACAACTTTTTCTGTCAGCCTGCCTGATCCTTGGGAAAAGCATCAAAGAGAGAGAGAGAAAAAAGAAGAGCTTATTCCAAATCCTTTAGTAGGAGGTTTTAAAAAAAGTGTCCAGCTTTTGGTATTAAGTTCTTGTCCAAACAGAGTGCGTCCTGCTCATAGAAGTCCTGGTGGAGTGAATGAGAAAAAATACAAGAATGGAAGGATTGTATCTTGTGGGCGGAGAGTGAAGGACTTGAGAGAGAGAGATGATTCGTGTGTTATAGCTGATTATACTGGCACACTTCTGTTTTTTCCCCACAGAAATTGCAGGCTATAGTGTGTGCAGAAGCACTGACACACTTCCTCCTGACACATGCCATCATCCCTTCTTTTATGTGACTTCACTGGAAAGGCTATTTTTGCTCTTTTCTTTTCTTAACCCTCCTGTTATGTTGCAGGTCAAATTGACCCATTTCAAAGTAAAAAAAATAAATAGTTCAGAGTACTTTTTCATAAAGATTTTTATCAATTTCATGTAAAATCATTGTATTTTATATGTAGGTCTTTCCAATGTACGTAAAAAAAAGTTTTAACGTGAGTTTTTCTTAACAATCCTTTTTTTTTTTTTTAACCCTCCTCTTATGTTGCGGGTCAAATTGACCCATTTCAAAGTTAAAAAAAAAATAAAAAATGTTAAATTAAGTATTTTTTCATTTAAATTAAAAAAAATCAATGTCATATGAATATATATATATATATATATATATACATGACTTTCCAATGTACATAAAAAAAAGTTTTAATGTGTTTTTTTTAAACAAAGACTGAATTATCCTCATTGAACGATGATCTCTGAAAGATAAAGAACACCATTGCACTAAATATTGATAGAATTGGTTGGTAATGGAGTTATTGATGAAATATAAACAATGTTTATTGGATTTTTAAAAAGTTTCTGACACTCTTATTGCTGTTCCTGAAAAAATAACAGGAGGGTTAACTTTTCAGAAAGACAAAAAGACTCAATCATCACTTCACATGTTCTTTAACACTTTCTCACAGATTGATCTTCCCGGTTGTAGCAGCAGCTGCTGCCTCGACTTTAGAAATGTGTGTTCAGTAGCAGCCAGCGGTGATGAATGTATGAGTCGTCTAACTGCAGCTCTAAGTGCCTTTTTATGAGCTGCTAATACCTTCGCTGTCTCTCTCTCTCTGCTGTTTCTGCTTCATGTCAGCTGTCGCCAACTCCTGCTGCTTCCTCTTCACCTCACTAAGCACTTTCAATGTGGAGACTGGTTTGTGTGTGTGTGTGTGTATGTGTGTGTGTGACAGGAATAAAACCTCTCACACCTGCAGCTCCAAACACCTTTACTGCCTTCACACATCATCAAGCTCCATCGTTCTCTTTCTCCTACCCCCCTTTTCTTTTCTTTCTGCCTCTGGTTTTGTTGTTCAAGGTCCTAAAAATGGCAAACTTTACATACCTCCTTAACTATACTGCCTCAAGGCTGTGGGCATGTGTCTGTGTCGTGATGAGGAGAGGAAGGGGAGGGCAGAAAGAGGTGAGCTTTGTCTAAATTCAGATTTTTTTCTTTCCCCTCCCAGAGCAAAGTGGTTACCGACAACTGTAAAATAAATTATGGGGAGGACGGACAGACAGAAAAAGAAGAAGTGGAGCAGACAGGAGGCCGACCACGACGAGGAAGGAGAAAGAGGTGTGTCTGGGAAACGCTCGAATGAGAAAACATCCGATTTTTGGGCCAGTCACTGCCAGCCTCCTCAAGGATTAAAGACGCTGCACACACTCACATGCACACACACACAGTGGCAAGTGTCTGCATGCAGTACGCTTTATGTGTTGAAATCCGTGTAACCAAATTCCACATTCCAATCATTGCTTTCTCCATTTCATCATGTGAGCTCGGAGCATAGAATTAGAGACGTTAAAGAGGGAAGCCTGTAATGCAAACAAACCAAAAGGCTTGCGAGTCAAATTTTCTTGTTTGAAAAGACAAAGTCACCTGCCGTTTGAAAAGGAATATGTATGACATGGCATTTACTGAGTCTGTCTGGGAGGAAAGGATTAACTGTTTCCTGGGGGGGTGAAGGGGATCATTTAAACCTCTCTGATAAAATATTTATTGACTACGATCCTCCCCGGAGGCTGCCAACAAACCACACACACGACTAAAGCAGAAGTCGATTCAGAAGTCAAAAAATGTTTCTTTTAATGTAGACTTTTCTTTCCTATTCTGTTAATCTTGTAGCTCCTGGGTGGTCCTCACTCTCAGGCCTACACAGGGTTGCTGCACACTTTTTAAAAATCATATTTAATGCTTCTAAAGACCCAATAGATGAAATGTAACCGTCTTTTAACAGTAAAACGAGTTGTTTTATTTGAAATCAATCATATTTCCATAAACATTGTGAGAATCCATTTATCCTGTTATCCATAAAATCTCCCAAATTTAAGCTTTAAACTGTGACCCATTGTTTAAATTTACAGTAGATGACATGTTAAAAATGTTGTTTACTTTCAATTAGAATTAGCTTGAAACTGTGTTTTGACAACATTGTGTAAATTTCATCCATAAATCTGTATTATCAGCTCGGTGGTTACCAAAATAAAAGTCTGTTTCTCTCCTTCATGGCTCAAATTTGGCCTTAAAACATTATCCAGATTCTATCAACTATCAGAAATAACGTAGGGTTTTGTGTTTTTTGTGTATGTGAGAGGTAAAATTGTGAATGTGAGAGGTGAAAGTGTTAATGTGAGATGTGAAATAGTGTATGTAAGAGGGAAGATATGAATTATGGCCTATGCAGCCACTCATAATCAGTAGTTAGTAGCCTGAGGAGAACCAATGCAACATTACCAAAAAAGTACTGTATTTAAAGAAGATGAAGATTGTTTTTTTATTATTCAGTTCCTCTTTGAGCTTTATGACACATTAAGTTTTCACTGTTTGCATCACAGGAATGACTGTTTCGTTTCCTTGCCCCAGATGAACTTTGTTAACCTGCTCAAAATGAAACTAATCTCACTGGTTCTGCATAAGTGAAATATTTGAGGTAAATGGCTTAATCCAAACAAACCTATCAGATTTTACTGAGAATAACTAAACAATAAAGGTTTGAGTTAGATCATCTCATGTTAAGAAAGGGAAACTATACAGTTGCACTAATCACAGCAAGGTTATTAGTGCATTTATGGCAACTTGGACTTTCTGAATTGTGCAAATCCATTTGAACAACCCACCAACTTCAATTCAAAGTGTGAACTAGAGAAGGAGAATCTAGAGATCTAGAGAAACCGTACTGTTGCACTGTTAAAACAATTCATTTTTCTTGCTCTCTAAAACAGACAATATTGTAACTTTTACTCCCCTACATTTCCCTATTAATGTATTCATACTTTTATTTTATCTTCCATAACTACAGGCTCCTGTTGTACTGAACTGTAAAAGTTTTGAACTATATCGCAAGCAATTGTATGCAATATGGAAAAAAATTATAAATAGACAACTGCTTTAGGTGCAATATAATCGGTGACAAATTACCTTAAAAGTTCAACCAGCAAATGTCAATTTACAGGCAATGAAGCAAACAAGCAAATGATTTGTGGCTCAAATTCTCCTCCCAGCCGTCCTTGCTGGATACGTCTGTTTATTCAGACATCCTGTGCCCTGCAGAAGATAGTGTCCTTTGCACCAGACGCTGAGGGACACAGCAGCACCATTGTATTCATTAATGGTGGAAAACCTCTTCCTCTTTTTTTGTTGTAGATAGATAGATTACTTTATTCATCCCCGAAGGGAAATTCGGTTGTCACAGCAGTCCGGTATTCAAGTACAACAAAATACTTGTCAGCTGCAGTTTAGAACGGTGCTATTGATCTGATGGAGGCTCTTCATGGAGCTCGACTGTCTCGGTCTTTATGCTCTCAACATTTTGCCGGTGTGTCTGAGGGTTAAAGAACAGGATGATTGAAGCTCGGGGTGGCACTTTTATTTTTGATGTTCTTATATACTTTTCAATATTTTCTATTGTGTGCTTGGTGTTTTAATTTTTGCTGCTGCTGTAACACAGTAATTTTCCAGTCTGGGATCAATAAAGTATCTCTCTTGCTCTCGTGCTCCTCTCATTCTCTCTCGCTCTCTCTCGCGCTCTCTCTCGCGCTCTCTCTCGCGCTCTCTCTCGCGCTCTCTCTCGTGCTCCCTCTCGCTCTCTCATGCTCTCTCTCGTTCTGTCTCGCTCTCTCGTGCTTTCTCTTGTTCTCTCTCATTCTCTCTTGCTCTCTATTGTGCTCTCTTTCATGCTCTCTCTCTCGCTTTCTCTCTCACCCTCTCTCGTGCTGTCTCTCGTGCTCTCTCGCTCTCTCTTGCGCTCTCTCGCGCTCTCACTTGTTCTCTCTCGCGCTCTCACTTGTTCTCTCTCTTGCGCTCTCACTCGTTCTCTCTCATTCTGTCTCGCTCTCTCGTGCTCTCACTAGTTCTCTCTCACTCTCTCTCGTCCTCTCTTGCTCTCTCTCGCTCTCTCGTGCTCCCACTAGTTCTCTCTCACTCTCTCTCGTCCTCTCTCTTGTTCTCTCTCGTCCTTTCTCTCTCTCGTGCTCTCTTGTGCTCTCTCTCGCTCTCTCTCACTCTCTCTCTCTCTCTCGCTCTCTCTCTCATTATTGAGCACATATTGTAATTGTGGTCTGAGAGAGAACCAGAGTTCTGAAAAATGGAAGACAAAATTATCGAGTTTAAAAGAGTCAGCCCTGCAGCCCTTTCATACTGCGTTTCCACAGAAGTTCCGTAACGAGCTCTGACATCATTTCGCCTTAGGACCTTCAAACTGATTCCTAAATGTATTAATGGCGTCCATCAAACTGCAATCTGGCATCGCAGAACGAAGTGGGAGGAGACGGTAGTGGTGTGTAACAGAGCAGTGGCAGTATGTGGACAATAACTGATGGCATTGGCAAGTTAATCCGAAACAACAATGGAAGAACTGCATGTCGTGCTGTTTCTCGCTGTAGAGATTCTACAGACTCGAGCAAAGTTGTTCTGCAGTTTGCTGAACATGATTCGATAACTGTCAGACTCAGTGAGAGGCGTGATTCTGATGAAACGCTCCACTTCCTTTCTTGTTACGTGTTGGTCGCAAAAATAACGCACGTGACATATTTTACGTCTTGTCTGCTTTGCCTGCCCACATTGAACAGTCTCACCAATTTAACGCCTCTGTTACTACCTTCAAAGACGGAACAGAGCCAGGACCACTTGGTCCCCATTACGCCACTGGCATAAATATTGTGGCTTGAAGCGGCAGGTAATAGACGGAGAGAAAATATCGTAATAGTTCAGCTGTCCACTAACCGGCTACAGCTAATTAAAGTTTGTTCATGTAGCAGGAAGGCTGTTCTCATAGAAATTCCTAGTAAATCCCATTGCTTGTTCGAAACCAGTATACCTGTGCAACCTTTCCAGTAAGGTCAACAGTGATGTAGGGCAGACGAATAGAGTTGGATTCTTTGGTGAGGTTGTAAAAAAGCAGAGTCTGTCAGGAGTGCAACTAAAATACTGTGAATGTTTCCAACAAACCCAGGATAATTTCTAATCCTTTAATGACAAAGGCAGAAATCTACTTTCTACCTGTTCAGCCACAGCTTCTGGCCTTGGTTTTAGCTTCTCTCCTCACCTAGACACAACACAGCATGTAAAGTAACAGCTGAAGTAGATTTGTTTTGGATTTACAGTATATTGCGGCCTCCTTTTTTACAACATTCCTCTTGGTTCACTACTCAGTGAGCTTGCATGTTTGATTTGTTTAAAGTGTGCGTCAAGAGATCCTTGTGTAGTGTTGTAACACAGTCTGCAGGCACGCAATTAAATGCTTTGTGGATTTGGTGTAATGACGGCCTGAGTCCTACGTCAACAAGACCTTCAATTACATATGTCATCACATGATTCTCGCATGTCACTGACTCAATGGAAAATCCCAGTTAAACAGTTGTTTCTCAGTCAAAAGTCAAATGCAGCAGCAAACCAGCTGCTATCTGCACTGAAAAATCACCCAGTGGTTGAGACCATTTTTTTATCTAAGAGAAGAGTCTTTGTTGGTGGTTATGTGTGTCTTTCCTGCATCTGCATTCTTTAAAATTAGGTCTATATGTTTGATTTCGAAACGCAGGCAGAGGATCCCATTGCTGTCCGTTTGATGGAGTGGATGATGTTAAAAACCAGAGCGGCAGCAGGTTTAAGGTACGGACTTGTAGACCAGATGTTTCTCATCCTGAACACTTTATCCAGGGTGGGTTTGCCCAGTTCTGAGCGCATTGTGGTTTGTGCAAGCTGAGTCACGTATATATTCTGGATCACTGACACCATAACTAGGCTGGAGAGACGCTCAACTCATCAATCTGTGGATCATTTTATGTACAATGCAAGTAACTGGAGCCACCTGCTGGCAACCACAGCACATTACCACTACTCTCCATCACAGCAGCATCCCCGGCTGATTGATGGTTCACAAGTTATATTCAAAAAACGTAGCTCCATAAAAATAAAAAAATCCTTTGCCATCTTATGGATCCACCGTAAGAGCTACGAGAAGGAAAACAATGCTAAATGCATTAGCACTTTAGCAAATTATCACTTTTACATTAGATAAGGCTACAAAAATATCCACTTATATAATTGACTGAAGAAAAACTACTCCTTATCATTTACTGTTCATTTTTCATTTACGTTCCACTTTCTGTTGCCGTCACTTTCTTTCAAAATAAAAGCATCCATCTCACACTGGATGGCACTTTTTCAAAATAAAAGCATTACAACATAGTAAAACGCCTAGAAAATGAACTAAGGTGAAAAACAACAAGTATGTGTATATATATATATATATATATATATATGAAAACTGTTCTGTGCTGATAAGCAATAAAATGATCCTTCCTCAGTCTAGTTGAGTGTCTAGAGGTAAAGTTGGAGATTTGTGCAGGTTAAAATGATTATTTCTGCCCTTGTCAATGTCTTTACTATATTTTAGATTCATTTTGTAACTCATTTCATGAATAGAACTGTTTGTTTTCATGGAAAACTACAGGCATTTTCTGGGTGATCCCAAACTTTTGAGCGCTAGTGTATATGTGCGTATAATTGACCAATAAATGTTGAAGAGAATTTGCTGTTTATTCATATAACACACACATAGGAAGCTTAAATGTCACATCCATGTGACTCCATCAAATGTAACAGTACAACACTGCCCCCCACTGCTTCATATGATTGTACTGCAGCTGAGTGTCCCAGTGCCTGCTGATCTAGTGTGATTATGATAGTTATTGTATCATGAACATTTCCCCCCTGTGCTATTAAGGACAGACTATTCGATTGTTTATTTTATTTTTTATGATTTGCTCCTAGAAACTACCATTTATTTTAAGGGACTGTCAAATAAACATTTAATCAAACTAGAATACATTTTTAAAACACAGTCTTGATAAACATGCCAAATCTATAATTCATGTTTTTAATCTTATTTCAAGTTTAACAAATTTCTCATTCATTGTGATTTGCATGCATGCTTTATATGGACACATATTAATTACAGCTCTGTGAAGGAATAATACACAAAAGTATAGTGAGTATGTTTAGTGCATTCATGTTCAGTGTAATGTTCACTACACTAATCTAAATTAAGTTTAACAGAATTTCAGCATGACATAAAATAAAAATAGCTTGAAAGCAAAATAATTTTATTTTTTCACTTAGCATGTTAATCTTGCAAGAAATAATAAATCATGCCAGGATTATAACCCACACACTGATGATTTAGCACAACTAAATAGAGAAATATAAAATATTTTCAGTGTTTTTAAATGGTATCTCAATAATCTAGCATGCATTATTTATAAAGTGTTAATATGATATACATGGGATTATATTTGTGCATTGCAGTATAATCACTGAGCTACATCCAGTGATTTATTTCTGCATGTAAATATCACGCATAAATGCAAAAATAGATGTATTGGCAGATAATTAAAATCTGAAGCTTCATCGCATGTATTCACTTTTGTGGATTCTTGGTGGTTATGGCAGTCAAATGAAGAGAAAAGCAACTTGTTTTGCCAAAGACTCTATAAATTAAAGAACATTTTTGACTTTGATATCATTCATCTTATGTGTGATAATGTTTTTCTGCAGCATCTGTGACAAAACGAACCTGCAGCTGAAGCCGCTGTCGAGGGCCACTGAGGACTTCAACTCACACACACAAACGCAGGTAATACACACACACACACACAGGATTTTTTAACTACAGTATCTTGAGCTCCCGGGAGTGAGGCTGCAGTATTCTGAAGGTTAAGATGAGTTTTGTTGCTTTTCTAAACCAGGGGTAGAACAGGGCGTAAATCAGAGGGTTTGCACATGAGTTTAACAACATGATCCAACACAACACAGTGAAGTAGGACAAGTTGGTGGATGTGTCGTCACCTGCTAGAGCTGGATAGTAATAGGGACAGAAGCACATCAGAAAAACAGCGATCACAATCCCAAGAGTCCTGGCTGCCTTTCTCTCTGATTTTTTAGCAGTTATAGGTGCAGAGAGGCTGGCAGCTGCAGTCTGCAGCCGAATGACACGCACCTGAGAAATGGCAACCACAAACACCCTCATATAGAGAACAACCATGACAGTACAGGGCCCAACAAATGTGAAAAAGAGGTCAACAATGCCTGACATGTGGCTGATGACTACCACACACTCGCCGTGGCAGGTGCTGAACCTGCCCGGCCGCCCTAAGTGCCCCATTAGAATACAGCCGTTGTAGAGGAGACAACAGGCCCAACACAAACAGATAGAAACTTTGGCTCTGTTCAGGGTGATCTTAGAGGAATAGAGCAGAGGGTCACAGATAGCCACATAACGGTCTATGGATATGAGCACCATGTTGCCCACAGAGGCAGAGAGCAGACAGTAACACACATAAGGATTCAGAGCACACATCAGCCTCCCCAGCAGCCAGCACGTCTCCATGTGGCGCAGGCCTTCGATAGGCATCACCAGCAGCCCCACCACCAGGTCGGACACGGCCAGAGACAGCAGCAGGCTGTTGGTGGGGGTGTGCAGCTGACGGAAGTGGGAGATGGAGATGATGACGAGCAGGTTGAGAGTGACGGTGAGCAGAGAGACGAAGGCCAGCAGCGTGTAGAGCGGAGCAGCCTCAGAGAGGGGCTGCAGCAGCCGCCTGCAGGACGAGTTGAAGTCGGGGAAGCAGAGTGAGGCTCCCCCCGAGCTGTCCATCAGGGAGAAGGGGAAGAGATGCAACTCCCTGTCAGATAGTAGATTTATTCCTCTCAAACTCGCCCTCCTGGCTTTCTCAAACCACCGAGGACTGACGTAACTCCCTCTTCATTACCTCCTCCCTACAATTAATTGTATTGTGCCCATATTCTTGTATTCAGCACAGCTTTGAATAATACCACATAAATTATTTCCAATTAACATCTTCAACTACTGCACTAACATCTTCAACTACTGCACTAACATCTTCAACTACTGCACTAACATCTTCAACTACTGCACTAACATCTTCAACTACTGCACAGTAACCATTTCAAAGCACTAGAAGGCTCAAACGGCCGTTTAACAGCAAATTCCGTAATCCCAAATACAGCTGCATCTCAATACATTAAAATATGATGAAAAGTCCATTTCCATAGTCATATAGATGGACACACTTTTCATCCATCCCCGCTTATTAGGGGCCAGGTCGCGCGGAGAGCAGGCTAAGCAGGGCAATCTAGGTGCCCCTCTCCCCAGCCACAACGTCCAGCTCCTCCTGGGGGACCCCGAGGCGTTCCCAGGCCAGGCGAGAGATATAATCCCTCCACCGTGTTCTGGGCCTCCTACCAGTTGGACGTGCCCAGAACACCTCTAACGGGAGGCGCCCGGGAGGACCCTTACCAGATGCCCAAACCACCTCAACTGGCTCCTTTCGACACGAAGGAGCAGCGGCTCTACTCCGAGCTCCCTCCGGACGTCTGAGCTCCTCACCCTATCTCTAAGGCTGAGCCCAGCCACCCTACGGAGGAAACTAATTTCAGCCGCTTGAAACTGCGATCTTGTTCTTTCGGTCACTACCCAAAGCTCATGACCATAGGTGAGGGTTGGAACGTAGATAGAGCGGTAAATCGAGAGCTTTGCCTTCAGGCTCAGCTCCTTCTTCACCACGACGGTCCGGTACAACGCCCGCATCACTGCTGATGCCGCACCAAACCGCCTGTCCATCTCACGTTCCATTCTACCCTCACTCGTGAACAAGACCCCGAGATACTTGAACTCCTTCGCTTGAGGCAGTACCTCTCTCCCCACCCCGAGGGGGCAGTACCTCTCCCCACCCAGAGGGGGCAGTCCACCGTTTTCCGGCAGAGAACCATGGCCTCACACTTGGAGGTGATGAATCTCATCCCAAGCGATTCGCACTCGGCTGCAAACGGCCCAGTGAGTGCTGGAGGTCCCGGCTTGATGAAGCCAAAAGAACCACATCATCTGCAAAAAGCAGAGATGCAATTCTAAGGTCACCAAACAGGATCCCTTCCTCCCCCCGGCTGCGCCTTGAGATCATGTCCATTAGGACCACGAACAGAATCGGAGACAAGGGGCAACCCTGGCGGAGGCCAACACCCACCGGGAACGTGTTTGACGTTGTGCCGAGTATGCGGACACAACTCTCACTTTTGTTATATAGGGACCGGATAGCTTGTAGCAATGAGCCCGGTACCCCATATTCCCGCAGTATACCCCACAAGACTCCCCGAGGGACACGGTCATAAGCCTTCTCCAAATCCACAAAACACATGTAGACTGGATGGGCAAACTCCCATGACCCCTCCAGGAGTCTCGCGAGGGTAAAGAGCTGGTCTGTTGTTCCACGGCCAGGACGAAAGCCGCATTGTTCCTCCTGAATCTGAGGTTCGACAATCGGCCGGAGCCTCCTTTCCAGCACCCTGGAGTAGACTTTCCTGGGGAGGCTGAGCAGTGTGATTCCATGGTAATTGGAACACACCCTCCGGTCCCCCTTTTTGAAAATCGGAACCACCACCCCGGTCTGCCACTCCACTGGCACTGTCCTAGACCTCCACGCAACACTGAAGAGGCGTGTCAACCATGACAGCCCAACAGTGTCCAGAGCCTTCAGCATCTCAGGGCGAATCTTATCCAACCCTGGCGCCTTGCCGCCGGGCAGCTTTTTAACTACCTCGGCAACCTCTGCCAGGGATAGTGATGAGTCTTCCCCTGAAGTTCAGACTCTGCCTCCTCTATGGAGGACGTTTTGGCTGGATTAAGGAGTTCCTCAAAGTGTTCTTTCCACCGTCTAAGGACTTCCCCAGGTCGGGTCAGCAGGTCTCCTCCCCCGCTGAACACAGCTTAGGCCAAGCCCTGCTTTCCCTTCCTGAGTCGCCTGACGGTTTTCCAGAACCTCTTTGAGGCTGACCGAAAGTCCTCCTCAATAGCCTCCCCGAATTCCTCCCATACCCGAGTTTTTGCTTCAGAGACCCCTCGGCCTGCCAAGACCGAAAGGCCTCCTCTTCAGCTTGATGGCCTCCCTCACTGCTGGTGTCCACCAGCGGGTTCTTGGGTTGCCGCCACGACAGGCACCGACGGCCTTCAGGCCACAGCTCCTACCAGCCACGTCAACAATTGAGGTTTGAGCATGGCCCATTCGGACTCCATGTCCCCAGCCTCACCCGGGATGTTGGAGAAATTCTTCCGGAGGCTTGAGTTGAAGACCCTGCAGACAGGGGCCTCCGCTAGACGTTTCCAGTTCACCCTCACTACACGTTTGGGTTTGCCAGGTCTGTCCAGCATCCTCCCCCGCCACCTGATCCAACTCACCACCAGGTGGTGATCAGTTGACAGTTCTGCTCCTCGCTTCACCCGAGTGTCCAAAACATGCGGCCGCAGATTTGACGATACGATAATAAAATCAATCATCGATCTTTGGCCTAGAGTGCTCTGGTGCCAGGTACACTTATGAGCTACTCTATGTTCGAACATGGTGTTCGTTATGGACAATCCGTGACTAGCACAGAAGTCCAATAACGGAACACCACTCGGGTTTAGATCAGGCAGGCCGTTCCTCCCAATCACCCCCCTCCAGGTACCATCATCGTTACCCACGTGAGCGTTGAAGTCTCCCAGAAGAACAATAGAGTCCCTGAGTGGTACCCCTTCCAGGACACCACCCAGAGACTCCAAGAAGGCCGGGTACTCCGAACTGCTGTTTGGTGCATAAGCACAGACAACAGTCAGAGACCTTCTCCTCGCGACTTGCAGCCGCAAGGAGGCGACCCTCTCGCCCCTCGGGGAGAACTCCAACACAGCGGCGCTCAGCCGGGGGCTTGTGAGTATCCCCACACCCGCCCGGCGCCTCTCACCCTGGGCAACTCCGGAAAAGGAGAGAGTCCAGCCTCTCTCCAGGAGTTTGGTTCCAGAGCCCAGGCTATGCGTGGAGGTGAGCCCAACTATTTCTAGTTGGTAACGATCCACCTCCCGCACGAGCTCGGGCTCCTTCCCCACCAGCGAGGTGACGTTCCACGTCCCCAGAGCTAGCCGCTGGAGCCGGGGGTCAGCACGCCCAGGTCCCCGCCTTTGCCTGCCGCCCGACTCTCTGCACACCCGACCCTTATGCCTGACTCTGCAGTTGGTGGGCCCACAGGTCGGCGGGTCCACGTAGTCTCTTCGGGCTGAGCCCGGCCGAGCCCCATGGACAAAAGCCCGGCCACCAGACGCTTGCCTGCGTGCTCCCCTCCCGGGTCTGGCTCCAGGAGGGGGCCCGGTTTACCCGTGCCGGGCGAGGTACACTGTTTTTCTTTTTCCCGCTTCATAAGGGTCTTTGAATCGTTCTTAGGGCATTTTCACACCTGAAAGTCCGAACCAAGGTCCGGACCAAGGTCCGTGTTCTGTTACATTGCATACATTTGGTCCGGTTGGTTTTGGTTTCACACTGCAAAAGGAATAACAGACTTTACAAGACAATTCTACTGGACACGTCATCTCCCTGGGTACTTCCGTGGCTCATTTTGTTTTGGTTACGCTGCGTT
The DNA here is from genome assembly GCF_030273125.1 of Centropristis striata. Classification (NCBI taxonomy): domain Eukaryota; kingdom Metazoa; phylum Chordata; class Actinopteri; order Perciformes; family Serranidae; genus Centropristis; species Centropristis striata. The sequence continues at coordinate 19,995,050 of NC_081540.1, forward strand.
GTTAGGCCGGCCGGCATCTGACGTCAGTGTTACTTCCTTAACATGCTTACACAAAATGAATCCAGCGAGACACCTTTTACTCCGTTTGAGTCCTTTTACCATGCGTTATTTCAGTCTTGTGGCAGTGAAGGTTTCTGCTGCTGTCCTCAGCTCCGTTGTGCACACAATTAAATGTTTGTCCTTGGTCTTGTGTTACCTTGCCGCTGATTAGTGATTGTGATAGCGCGCGTTGCAGCAGCACGGCCGCTGTCACACACACGCAGCTGCACCTCCAGGCAGATCGCCGCAACAAATACTTTTGCTGGTCTTTTGCTACCAGCAGCAGCAGCTGTATGAACAATACGTGAGAGTGCTTGGTATTCGCAAGTACCGTAATTCGAGAGCAGTAGAAGAAAAAAACTTCCTGTCATTGATACGAAGGTCCGAACTATAAAGTTGTTTTCACACTGCAAAAGGTTCGGACCTTGGTTCGTTTGGTCCGGACCGAGACCACCTCTTTTGGTCGGACCAAACTTTGGTCCTTTGGTCCGGACAGTGGTCCGCGGCACCTTTCACACCTGGAATTTAGGTTCGGATCAAACTGAAAAGTCCGAAAGTCCAGACCAAACGAGATAGGTGTGAAAGCGCCCTTAGTCTGGCCACTCCCCTGAGACCACTTTGCCTTGGGAGACCCTACCAGGAGCTATTTCTCCCGACAACACAGCTCCCAGGATCACTTTTTTATGATATTCTAATTTATTGAGATATACCTGTAGTTCTCTGCGTTTTTAGATTTAGTTTTTAATCCACATCATGCAAAAATAGTATTGGGACAATAAAAAAAAAATCTAACTGGCTATTGTAGAGAATAAAGGAGTTTTTAAATTTTCCAATGACTTTAGCAGAAGCATTTAAAAGGACAATTTGTCAAAAAAAATTCTAAATGATTTATTGTTTAAGCCTCTCGAATTGTATTTATGTAATATAAAAACTTTAATTGGCAATTTTACAATCTGAGTTCAATTCACCATCATGTTATTTTTTATGACACTAGTTTGTTATGATATGGAAGTAGCATTGGATCATGGGAGTTGTTGTCTTCATTGTTTAAAGACCAATATTACTGATGAAAAATCTATCTGACATGACTCTGGCAGAAATAATTTTCATGCACAAATGTGTTTATTAAAGCTTTATTCACAATATGTTTATATACGTTATGTCATTTTAATAAGCATCCTCTGAGAACACTGTAGTGCAGGGGTCAGCAACCTTTTTGATATTGAGCACCATTTTTACATTTTCTTGTAAATCAGTGTGCCATGTCAACATTAAGGCTAACATGAAGTTTAATTATGACACTCCAACATTTTAATCCAACAGATCTGTTTTGACCAAAAAATGACTGTTATGAGTCCATCTGGTACTTTTGAAGGTACTTAGAGGTTATGAAAACATAATTTTAGAGTTGAAATCATTAACCCTACCAACCTTCCAACAATCATGTTGATCAGGAATAAACAAAACAAATTGTTTAACTTTTTTTTTTTTTTAACCCATTGTGGTTACAAATTAAAAGCATGGTTCCCATTTCAGCTGCTTTAATGACATTAACTCATTTATAAAATGTTGCAAAAGCAGCACATGTAAAAAAAGGAGAAATAGGAGTAAAAAACAAATATGAGCACTATACAAGAATATCCCAGAAGTCATTTGGCGTGCAGTGGTTGCTGGTGTGCCATTGATTAAGACCACTGCAGTGCATTATTAGGGGACTTTTATCGCCCCCATGAGGCTGCAGAGAGAACTTGCATTCAGTGTGACTGTAGGGCAATACAGCAGGTTTTCTATAATGCATTTATCACCATTTTTGTATAGTTTAAGGCAGCATGGATGTGTGTTGTATAACCATATCTGTCCACATTCATTCTGAAATATTCAACCTTTTTTATTTACAGGCCTGATGCAGACAGACGCCTGAATGTAGCTGCCAAATTGGTAAGTCTTTGCAGTATTCATGCAATTTTTTTTACATCTTCGTGAAACATTTGACAAGAAATGCATCTGATAGATCTCAAATGAACCATGGCAGAGATAAAGCACAACATGGATGCTGAGTAACTGTGATGGTGATCAGAAGAGACTGAACTGCACAGAATTAACAGATGTGCAAAGCAAAGAACTTTTTCCTTTTTACAATGTCTTGGTGCTTATGACTATGTGGGAAAGATGCAAGTGATTGCAAAAAATAAATAAATAATTGAAATATGAAAATTAGTGGTGCATTCAGGGTCAATAAATGCATTTCTAGTGTGAAGTCACATAAACCATAAGCAATGCTCTTCACTTGTTTTCAAGGTGTGTGTTCATGAGACAAAGATTAACAAAGTGAGAAACTCATTTTCCAACACACTGTAAAATGATCATGAACAAATAATTTCAACTCTGTCTACAAGACTTCGTCCTCCCGTGAGTGAGGCTGAAGTATTCTGAAGGTTAAGATGAGTTTTGTTGCTTTTCTAAACCAGGGGTAGAACAGAGCATAAATCAGAGGGTTTGCACATGAGTTTAACAACATGATCCAAGACAACACAGCGAAGTAGGACAAGCTGGTGGATGTGTCGTCACCTGCTAGAGCTGGATAGTAATACGGACAGAAGCACATCAGAAAAACAGCGATCACAACCCCAAGAGTCCTGGCTGCCTTTCTCTCTGATTTTTTAGCAGTTATAGGTGCAGAGAGGCTGGCAGCTGCAGTCTGCAGCCGAATGACACGCACCTGAGAAATGGCAACCACAAACACCCTCATATAGAGAACAACCATGACAGTACAGGGCCCAACAAATGTGAAAAAGAGGTCAACAATGCCTGACATGTGGCTGATGACTACCACACACTCGCCGTGGCAGGTGCTGAACCTGCCCGGCTGCCCTAAGTGCCCCATTAGAATACAGCCGTTGTAGAGGAGAGAACAGGCCCAACACAAACAGATAGAAACTTTGGTTCTGTTCAGGGTGATCTTAGAGGAATAGAGCAGAGGGTCACAGATAGCCACATAACGGTCTATGGATATGAGCACCATGTTGCCCACAGAGGCAGAGAGCAGACAGTAAGACACATAAGGAGTCAGAGCACACATCAGCCTCCCCAGCAGCCAGCAAGTCTCCATGTGGCGCAGGCCTTCGATAGGCATCACCAGCAGCCCCACCACCAGGTCGGACACGGCCAGAGACAGCAGCAGGCTGTTGGTGGGGGTGTGCAGCTGACGGAAGTGGGAGATGGAGATGATGACGAGCAGGTTGAGAGTGACGGTGAGCAGAGAGAAGAAGGCCAGCAGCGTGTAGAGCAGAGCAGCCTCAGAGAGGGGCTGCAGCAGCCGCCTGCAGGACGAGTTGAAGTCGGGGAAGCAGAGCGAGGCTCCCCCCGAGCTGTCCATCAGGGAGGAGGGGAAGAGATGCAACTCCCTGTCAGATAGTAGATTTATTCCTCTCAAACTCGCCCTCCTGGCTTTCTCAAACCACCGAGGACTGACGTAACTCCCTCTTCATTACCTCCTCCCTACAATTAATTGTATTATGCCCATATTCTTTTGTGTTCAGCACAGCTTTGAATAATACCACATAAATTATTTCCAATTAACATCTTCAACTACTGCACAGTAACCATTTCAAAGCACTAGAAGGCTCAAACGGCCGTTTAACAGCATCTGAAATCATTGAATGAATAAATCTAAATGGACAAAATGCTGATAACAATCCCAAATACAGCTGCATCTCAATACATTAAAATATGATGAAAAGTCCATTTCCATAGTCATATAGATGGACACACTTTTCATCCATCCCCGCTTATTAGGGGCCGGGTCGCAGGGGCAGCAGGGCAAGCAGGGCAATCCAGGTGCCCCTCTCCCCAGCCACAACGTCCAGCTCCTCCTGGGGGACCCCGAGGCGTTCCCAGGCCAGGCGAGAGATATAATCCCTCCACCGTGTTCTGGGTCTTCCCCGGGGCCTCCTACCAGTTGGACGTGCCCGGAACACCTCTAACGGGAGGCGCCCGGGAGGATCCTTACCAGATGCCCAAACCACCTCAACTGGCTCCCTTCGACACGAAGGAGCAGCGGCTCTACTCCGAGCTCCCTCCGGACGTCTGAGCTCCTCACCCTATCTCTAAGGCTGAACCCAGCCACCCTACGGAGGAAGCTCATTTCGGCCGCTTGAATCCGCGATCTTGTTCTTTCGGTCACTACCCAAAGCTCATGACCGTAACGTCATGTAACGTAGATGGACTGGTAAATCGAGAGCTTTGCCTTCAGGCTCAGCTCCTTCTTCACCAGGACGGTCCGGTACAGCGCCCGCATCACTGCTGATGCCGCACCAAACCGCTTGTCCATCTCACGTTCCATTCTACCCTCACTCGTGAACAAGACCCCGAGATACTGGAACTCCTTCGCTTGAACCAATACCTCTCTCCCCACCCAGAGGGGACAGTCCACCGTTTTCCGGCATAGAACCATGGCCTCAGACTTGGAGGTGCTGACTCTCATCCCAACCGATTCGCACTCGGCTGCAAACTGCCCCAACGAGTGCTGGAGGTCCCGGTTTGATGAAGCCAAAAGAACCACATCATCTGCAAAAAGCAGAGATGCAATTCTTAGGTCACCAAACCGAATCCGTTCCTCCCCCCGGCTGCGCCTTGAGATCCTGTCCATGAAAACCACAAACAGAATCGGAGACAAGGGGCAACCCTGGCGGAGGCCAACACCCACTGGGAACGTGTTTGATGTTGTGCCGAGTATGCAGACACAGCTCTCACTTTGGTTATATAGGGACCGGATAGCTCGTAGCAACGAGCCCGGTACCCTATATTCCGGAAGTACCCCCCACAAGACTCCCTGAGGGACACGGTCGTAGGCCTTCTCCAAGTCCACAAAACACATGTAGACTGGATGGGCAAACCCCCATGACCCCTCCAGAAGTCTCGCAAGGGTAAAGAGCTGGTCCGTTGTTCCACGGCCAGGTAGGAAGCCGCATTGTTCCTCCTGAATCTGAGGTTCGACAATCGGCCAGAGCCTCCTTTCCAGCACCCTGGAGTAGACTTTTCCGGGGAGGCTGAGAAGTGTGGTTCCACGGTAATTGGAACACACCCTCCGGTCCCCCTTTTTTAAAAATGGGAACCACCACCCCGGTCTGCCACTCCACTGGCACTGTCCCAGACCTCCATGTGACACTGAAGAGGCGTGTCAACCATGACAGCCCAACAGTGTCCAGAGCCTTCAGCATCTCAGGGCGAATCTCATCCAACCCTGGTACCTCGCGGCCGGGCAGCTTTTTAACTACCTCGGGGACCTCTGCCAGGGATACTGATACGTTCCCCTGAGTCTTCAGACTCCTCCTCCTCTACGGAGGACGTTTTGGCTGGATTAAGGAGTTCCTCAAAGTGTTCTTTCCACCGTCTAAGGACATCCCCAGTTCGGGTCAGCAGGTCTCCTCCCCCGCTGAACACAGCTTGGGCCGAGCCCTGCTTTCCCTTCCTGAGTCGCCTGACGGTTTTCCAGAACCTCTTTGAGGCCGACCGAAAGTCCTCCTCCATGGCCTCCCCGAATTCCTCCCATACCCTTAGTTCTTTCTTCAGCGACAGCCGCAGTTGCAGCCCTTCTGGCCAAATGGTACCTGCCCGCTGCTTCCGGAGACCCTTCGGCCAGCCAAGACCGAAAGGCCTCCTTCTTCAGCTTGATGGCCTCCCTCACTGCTGGTGTCCACCAGCGGGTTCTTGGGTTGCCACCACGACAGGCACCGACGGCCTTCAGGCCATAGCTCCTACCAGCCGCGTCAACAATTGAGGTTTGAGCATGGCCCATTCGGACTCCATGTCCCCAGCCTCACCTGGGATGCTGGAGAAATTCTTCCGGAGGTGTGAGTTGAAGACCCTGCAGACAGGGGCCTCCGCTAGATGTTCTCAGTTCACCCTCACTACACGTTTGGGTTTGCCAGGTCTGTACAGCATCCTCCACCCGCCACCTGATCCAACTCACCACCAGGTGGTGATCAGTTGACAGCTCTGCTCCTCTCTTCACCCGAGTGTCCAAAACATGCGGCCGCAGATTTGATGATACGATAATAAAATCAATCATCGATCTTTGGCCTAGAGTGCTCTGGTACCAGGTTCAATTATGAGCAACTCTATGTTCGAACATGGTGTTCGTTATGGACAATCCGTGACTAGCACAGAAGTCCAATAACAGAACACCACTCGGGTTAAGATCGGGCAGGCCGTTGCTCCCAATCACCTCCTCCAGGTACCATCATCATTACCCATGTGAGCGTTGAAGTCTCCCAGAAGAACAATAGAGGCCCCGAGTGGTACCCCTTCCAGGACACCACCTAGAGACTCCAAGAAGGCCGGGTACTCCGAACTGCTGTTTGGTGCATAAGCACAGACAACAGTCAGAGACCTTCTCCTCACGACTTGCAAGCCGCAAGGAGGCGACCCTCTCGTTCCTCGGGGAGAACTCCAACACAGCGGCGCTCAGCCGGGGGCTTGTGAGTATCCCCACACCCGCCCGGCGCCTCTCACCCTGGGCAACTCCGGAAAAGGAGAGAGTCCAGCCTCTCTCCAGGAGTTTGGTTCCAGAGCCCAGGCTATGTGTGGAGGTGAGCCCAACTATTTCTAGTTGGTAACGATCCACCTCCCGCACAAGCTCGGGCTCCTTCCCCGCCAGCTAGGTGACGTGCCATGTCCCCAGAGCTAGTCGCTGGAGCCGGGGGTCAGCACGCCCAGGTCTCCGCCTTTGCCTGCCGCCCGACTCTCTGCACACCCGACCCTTATGCCTGACTCTGCGGGTGGTGGGCCCACAGGTCGGCGGGTCCACGTAGTGTCTTCGGGCTGAGCCCGGCCGAGCCCCATGGACAAAAGCCCGGCCACCAGACGCTCGCCTGCGTGCTCCCCTCCCAGGTCTGGCTCCAGGAGGGGGCCCCGGTTTACCCGTGCCGGGCGAGGTACACTGTTTTTCTTTTTCCCGCTTCATAGGGGTCTTTGAATCGCTCTTAGTCTGTCCCCTCCCCTGGGACCACTTTGCCTTGGGAGACCCTACCAGGAGCTATTGCTCCCGACAACACAGCTCCCAGGATCACTTTTTTATGATATTCTAATTTATTGAGATGCACCTGTAGTTCTCTGCGTTTTTAGATTTAGTTTTTAATCCACATCATGCAAAAATAGTATTGGGTCAATAAAAAAAAAAATCTAACTGGCTATTGTAGAGAATAAAGGAGTTTTTAAATTTTCAGATGACTTTAGCAGAAGCATTTAAAAGGACAATTTGTCAAATAAAATTCTAAATGATTTATTGTTTAAGCCTCTCGAATTGTATATATGTAATATAAAAACTTTAATTGGCAATTTTACAATCTGAGTTAAATTCACCAACATGTTATTCTTTATGACACTAGTTCGTTATGATATGGAAGTAGCATTGGATCATGGGAGTTGTTGTCTTCATTGTTTAAAGACCAACATTACTGATGAAAAATCTATCTGACATGACTCTGGCAGAAATAATTTTCATGCACAAGTGTGTTTATTAAAGCTTTATTCACAATATGTTTATATATGTTATGTCATTTTAATAAGCATCCTCTGAAAACACTGTATTGCAGGGGTCAGCAACCTTTTTGATACTGAGCGCCATTTTTACATTTTCTTGTAAATCAGTGTACCATGTCAACATTAAGGCTAACATGAAGTTTAATTATGACACTCCATCAACATTTTAATCCAACAGATCTGTTTTGAGCGAAAAATAACTATGTTTGAGTCCATCTGGTACTTTTGAAGGTACTTCGAGGTTATGAAAACATAATTTTAGAGTTGAAATCATTAACCCTACCAACCTTCCAACAATCATGTTGATCAGGAATAAACGTAACAAATTGTTTTACTTTTTGTTGTTGTTGTAAAAAACATAAATATGAGCACTATACAAGAATATCCCAGAAGTCATTTGCAGTGCAGATGAGAGGGCACGAAACATTTTCAAAAACTCTCTTGCACAGTTGTTGCTGGTGTGCCATTGATTAAGACCACTGCAGTGCATTATTAGGGGACTTTTATCACCCCCATGAGGCTGCAGAGAGAACTTGCACTCACTGTAGGGCAATACAGCAGGTTTTCTATAATGCATTTATCACCATTTTTGTATAGTTTAAGGCAGCATGGATGTGTGTTGTATAGCCATATCTGTCCAGATTCATGCTGAAATATTCAACCTTTTTTATTTACAGGCCTGATGCAGAGAGACGCGTGAGTGTAGCTGCCAAATTGGTAAGTCTTTGCAGTATACATGCATTTTTTTTTACATCTTGGTGAAACATTTGACAAAAAATGCATCTGATAGATCTCAAATGAACCATGGCAGAGATAAAGCACAACATGGATGCTGAGTAACTGTGATGGTGATCAGAAGAGACTGAACTGCACAGAACTAACAGATGTGCAAAGCAAAGAACTTTTTCCTTTTTACAATGTATTGGTGCTTTTGACTGTGGGAAAGATGCAAGTGATTGCAAAAAAAATAATAATAATAGTTGAAATATAGAAATTAGTGGTGCATTCAGGGTCAATAAATGCATTTCTAGTGTGAAGTCACGTAAACCATAAGCAATGTTCTTCATTTTTTTCAAGGTGTGTGTTTATGAGACAAAGATGAACAAAGTGAGAAACTCATTTCCCAACACACTGTAAAATCATCATAAACAAATAATTTCAACTGTGTTTACAAGACTTTGTCCTCCCGTGAGTGAGGCTGAAATATTCTGAAGGTTAAGATGAGTTTTGTTGCTTTTCTAAACCAGGGGTAGAACAGGGCGTAAATCAAAGGGTTTACACAGGAGTTCATCAACATGATCCAAGACAAGACTGCATAGTACGACAAGCTGGTGGATGTGTTGTCACCTGCTAGAGCTGGATAGTAATACGGACAGAAGCACATCAGAAAAACGGCAATCACCACCCCAAGAGTCCTGGCTGCCTTTCTCTCTGATTTTTTAGCAGTTATAGGTGCAGAGAGGTTGGCAGCTGCAGTCTGCAGCCGAATGACACGTACCTGAGAAATGGCAACCACAAACACCCTCATATAGAGAACAACCATGACAGTACAGGGCCCAACAAATGAGAAGAAGAGATCTAGTGTGCCTGAGATGTGGCTGATGACTACCACACACTCGCCGTGGCAGGTGCTGAACCTGCCCGGCTGCCCTAAGTGCCCCATTAGAATACAGCCGTTGTAGAGGAGAGAACAGGCCCAACACAAACAGATAGAAACTTTGGTTCTGTTCAGGGTGATCTTAGAGGAATAGAGCAGAGGGTCACAGATAGCCACATAGCGGTCTATGGATATGAGCACCATGTTGCCCACAGAGGCAGAGAGCAGACAGTAAGACACATAAGGAGTCAGAGCACACATCAGCCTCCCCAGCAGCCAGCACGTCTCCATGTGGCGCAGGCCTTCGATAGGCATCACCAGCAGCCCCACCACCAGGTCGGACACGGCCAGAGACAGCAGCAGGCTGTTGGTGGGGGTGTGCAGCTGACGGAAGTGGGAGATGGAGATGATGACGAGCAGGTTGAGAGTGACGGTGAGCAGAGAGACGAAGGCCAGCAGTGTGTAGAGCGGAGCAGCCTCAGAGAGGGGCTGCAGCAGCCGCCTGCAGGACGAGTTGAAGTCGGGGAAGCAGAGCGAGGCTCCCCCCGAGCTGTCCATCAGGGAGGAGGGGAAGAGATGCAACTCCCTGTCAGATAGTAGATTTATTCCTCTCAAACTCGCCCTCCTGGCTTTCTCAAACCACCGAGGACTGACGTAACTCCCTCTTCATTACCTCCTCCCTACAATTAATTGTATTGTGCCCATATTCTTTTGTGTTCAGCACAGCTTTGAATAATACCACATGAATTATTTCCAATAAACATCTTCAACTACTGCACAGTAACCATTTCAAAGCACTAGAAGGCTCAAACGGCCGTTTAACAGCATCTGAAATCATTGAATAAATAAATCTAAATGGACAAAATGCTGATAACAATCCCAAATACAGCTGCATCTCAATACATTAAAATATGATGAAAAGTCCATTTCTATAGTCATATAGATGGACACACTTTTCATCCATCCATCCCCGCTTATTAGGGACCGGGTCGCGGGGGCAGCAGGCTAAGCAGGTAATTCCAGACGTCCCTCTCCCCAGCCACAACGTCCAGCTCCTCCTGGGGGACCCTGAGGCGTTCCCAGGCCAGGAGAGAGATATAATCCCTCCACCGTGTTCTGGGTCTTCCCCGGGGCCTCCTACCAGTTGGACGTGCCCGGAACACCTCTAACGGGAGGCGCCCGGGAGGCATCCTTACCAGATGCCCAAACCACCTCAGCTGACTCCTTTCGACGCGAAGGAGCAGCTACTCTACTCCGAGCTCCCTCCGGATGTCTGAGCTCCTCACCCTATCTCTAAGGCTGAGCCCAGCCACCCTAGGGAGGAAACTCATTTCAGCCGCTTGTATCCGCGATCTTGCTCTTTCGGTCACTACCCAAAGTTCATGACCATAGGTGAGGGTTGGAACATAGATGGACCGGTAAATCGAGAGCTTTGCCTTCAGGCTCAGCTCCTTCTTCACCACGACGGTCCGGTACAACGCCCCTATCACTGATGACGCCGCACCAAACCGCCTGTCCATCTCACGCTCCGTTCTACCCTCACTCGTGAACAAGACCCCGAGATACTTGAACTCCTTCGCTTGAGGCAGTACCTCTCTCCCCGCCAGAGGGGACAGTCCACCGTTTTCCGGCAGAGAACCATGGCCTCAGACTTGCAGGTGCTAACTCTCATCCCAACCGCCTCGCACTCGGCTGCATACCGCCCCAACGAGTGCTGGAGGTCCTGGCTTGATGAAGCCAAAAGAACCACATCATCTGCAAAAAGCAGAGATGCAATTCTTAGGTCACCAAACTGAATCCCTTCCTCCCCCCGGCTGCGCCTTGAGAGCCTGTCCATGAAAACCACAAACAGAATCGGAGACAAGGGGCAACCCTGGCGGAGGCCAACACCCACTGGGAACGTGTTTGACGTTGTGCTGTGTATGCAGACACAGCTCTCACTTTGGTTATATAGGGACCGGATAGCTCGTAGCAACGAGCCCGGTACCCCATATTCCCGCAGTACCCCCCACAAGACTCCCTGAGGAACACGGTCGTAGGCCTTCTCCAAGTCCACAAAACACATGTAGACTGGATGGGCAAACTCCCATGACCCCTCCAGAAGTCTCGCAAAGGTAAAGAGCTGATCCGTTGTTCCATGGCCAGGACGGAAGCCGCATTGTTCCTCCTGAATCTGAGGTTCGACAATCGGCCGGAGCCTCCTTTCCAGCACCCTGGAGTAGACTTTTCCGGGGAGGCTGAGAAGTGTGATTCCACGGTAATTGGAACACACCCTCCGGTCCCCCTTTTTAAAAATGGGAACCACCACCCCGGTCTGCCACTCCACTGGCACTGTCCCAGACCTCCACGCGACACTGAAGAGGCGTGTCAACCATGACAGCCCTACAGTGTCCAGAGCCTTCAGCATCTCAGGGCGAATCTCATCCAACCCTGGCGCCTTGCCGCCGGGTAGCTTTTTGACTACCTCGGTGACCGCTGCCAGGGATACTGGTGAGTCTTCCCCTGAGTCTTCAGACTGTGCCTCCTCTACAGAGGACGTGTTGGCTGGATTGAGGAGTTCCTCAAAGTGTTCTTTCCACCGTCTGATGACATTAAAATTGGTCTACTGGAATAACATTTTTTAAGACACTGAATTTTAAGTCTTCATTAAATGTAAGCCATAATCATTATAATTAGAAGAAATTAAATAAATTAAGACATGAAATGTTCCATTCTGTGTGTAATGGATTTATATAATGTGTCATTTCCACTTTTTGAATTGAATTATTGACATAAATAAACTATTTTTATCCATCCATCCATCCATCCATCCATCCATCCTCGTCCGCTTGTCAGGGGCCGGGTCGCACAGGGAGCAGGCTAAGCAGGACAATCCAGGCACCCCTCTCCCCAGCCACATCGTCCAGCTCCTCCTGGGGGACCCCGAGGCGTTCCCAGGCCAGTCGGGAGATATAATCCCTCCACCGTGTTCTGGGTCTTCCCCGGGGCCTCCTACCAGTTGGACGTGCCCGGAACACCTCTAACGGGAGGCGCCCGGGAGGCATCCTTACCAGATGCCCAGAAACACCTCAACTGGCTTCTTTCGACGCGAAGGAGCAGTGGCTCTACTCCGAGCTCCCTCTGGATGTCTGAGCTCCTCACCCTATCTCTAAGGCTGAGCCCAGCCACCCTACGGAGGAAACTCATTTCAGCCGATTGTATCCGCGATCTTGTTTTTTTGGTCACTACCCAAAGCTCATGACCATAGGTGAGGGTTGGAACGTAGATGGACCTGTAATCCGAGAGCTTTGCCTTCAGGCTCACCTCCTTCTTCACCACGACTGTCCGGTACAACGCCCGCATCACTGCTGACGCCACACCAAACCGCCTGTCCATCTCACGTTCCATTCTACCCTCACTCTTGAACTCCCTCGCTTGAGGCAGTACCTCTCTCCCCACCCAGAGGGGGCAGTCCACCGTTTTCCGGCAGAGAACCATGGCCTCAGACTTGGAGGTGCTGACTCTCATCCCAACCGGCTGCAAACCGCCCCAGTGAGTGCTGGAGGTCCCGGCTTGATGAAGCCAAAAGAACGACATCATCTGCAAAAAGCAGAGATGCAATTCTAAGGTCACCAAACCGGATCCCTTCCTGCCAATGGCTGCGCCTTGAGATACTGTCCATTAGGACCAGGAACAGAATTGGAGACAAGGGGAAACCCTGGCGGAGGCCAACACCCACCGGGAACGTGTTTGACGTTGTGCCGAGTATTCGGACACAACTCTCACTTTGGTTATATAGGGACCGGATAGCTCGTAGCAACGAGCCCGGTACCCCATATTCCCGCAGTACCCCCCACAAGACTCCCCGAGGGATACGGTCATAAGCCTTCTCCAAATCCACAAAACACATGTAGACTGGATGGGCAAACTCCCATGACCCCTCCAGGAGTCTCGCAAGGGTCAAGAGCTGGTCCATTATTCCACGACCAGGACGAAAGCCGCATTGTTCCTCCTGAATCTGAGGTGCGACAATCGGCCGGAGCCTCCTTTCCAGCACCCTGGAGTAGACTTTCCCGGGGAGGCTGAGAAGTGTAATTCCACGGTAATTGGAACACACCCTCCGGTCCCCCCTTTTTGAAAATGGGAACCACCACCCCGGTCTGCCACTCCACTGGCACTGTCCCAGACTTCCACGCGACACTGAAGAGGCATGTCAACCATGACAGACCAACAGTGTCCAGAGCCTTCAGCATCTCAGGGCGAATCTCATCTAACCCTGGCGCCTTGCCGCCGAGCAGCTTTTTAACTACCTCTGCGACCTCTGCCAGGGATATTGATGAGTCTTCCCCCGAGTCTTCAGACTCTGCCTCCTCTACGGAGGATGTTTTGGCTGGATTAAGGAGTTCCTCAAAGTGTTCTTTCCACCGTCTAAGGACATCCCCGGGTCGAGTCAGCAGGTCTCCTCCCCCGTTGAACACAGCTTGGGCCAAGCCCTGCTTTCCCTTCCTGAGTCACCTGACGGTTTGCCAGAACCTCTTTGAGGCCGACCGAAAGTCCTCCTACATGGCCTCCCGGAATTCCTCCCATACCCGAGTTTTTGCTTCAGCGACAGCTGCAGCTGCAACCCTTCTGGCCGAACGGTACCTGTCTGCTGATTCCAGAGACCCCTCGGCCAGCCAAGACCGAAAGGCCTCGTTCTTCAGCTTGATGGCCTCCCTCACTGCTGGTGTCCACCAACGGGTTCTTGGGTTGCCGCCACGACAGGCACCGATGGCCTTCAGGCCACAGCTCCTACCAGCCACGTCAACAATTGAGGTTTGAACATGGCCCATTCGGACTCCATGTCCCCAGCCTCACCCGGGATGTTGGAGAAATTCTTCCGGAGGTGTGAGTTGAAGACCCTGCAGACAGGGGCCTCCGCTAGATGTTCTCAGTTCACCCTCACTACACGTTTGGGTTTGCCAGGTCTGTCCAGCATCCTCCCCCGCCACCTGATCCAACTCACCACCAGGTGGTGATCAGTTGACAGTTCTGCTCCTCTCTTCACCCGAGTGTCCAAAACATGCGGCCGCAGATTTGACGATACGATAATAAAATCAATCATCGATCTTTGGCCTAGAGTGCTCTGGTACCAGGTACACTTATGAGCTACTCTATGTTCGAACATGGTGTTCGTTATGGACAATCCGTGACTAGCACAGAAGTCCAATAACAGAACACCACTCGGGTTTAGATCGGGCAGGCCGTTCTTCCCAATCACCCCTCTCCAGGTACCATCCTCGTTACCCACGTGAGCGTTGAAGTCTCCCAGAAGAACTATAGAGTCCCTGAGTGGTACCCCTTCCAGGACACCACCCAGAGACTCCAAGAAGGCCGGGTTGTGAGTATCTCCACACCTGCCCGGCGCCTCTCACCCTGGGCAACTCCGGAAAAGGAGAGAGTCCAGCCTCTCTCCAGGAGTTTGGTTCCAGAGCCCAGGCTATGCGTGGAGGTGAGCCCAACTATTTCTAGTTGGTAATGATCCACCTCCCACACGAGCTCGGGCTCCTTCCCCACCAGCGAGGTGACGTTCCACGTCCCCAGAGCTAGCCGCTGGAGCTGGGGGTCAGCACGCCCAGGTCCCCGCCTTTGCCTGCCGCCCGACTCTCTGCACACCCGACCCTTATGCCTGACTCTGCAGTCAGGTCGGCGGGTCCACGTAGTCTCTTCGGGCTGAGCCCGGCCGAGCCCCATGGACAAAAGCCCGGCCACCAGACGCTTGCCTGCGTGCTCCCCTCCCGGGTCTGGCTCCAGGAGGGGGCCCCGGTTTACCCGTGCCGGGCGAGGTACACTGTTTTTCTTTTTCCCGCTTCATAAGGGTTTTGAATTGCTCTTAGTCTGGCCCCTCCCCTGAGACCACTTTGCCTTGGGAGACCCTACCAGGAGCTATTGCTCCCGACAACACAGCTCCCAGGATCACTTTTTTATGATATTCTAATTTTTTGAGATGCACCTGTAGTTCTCTACGTTTTTAGATTTAGTTTTTAATCCACATCATGCAAAAATAGTATTGGGTCAACAAAAAAAAATCTAACTGGCTATTGCAGAGAATAAAGGAGTTTTTAAATTTTCAAATGACTTCAGCAGAAGCATTTAAAAGGACAATTTGTCAAATAAAATTCTAAATGATTTATTGTTTAAGCCTCTCGAATTGTATATATGTAATATAAAAACTTTAATTGGCAATTTTACAATCTGAGTTAAATTCACCAACATGTTATTTTTTATGACACTAGTTCGTTATGATATGGAAGTAGCATTGGATCATGGGAGTTGTTGTCTTCATTGTTAAAGACCAACATTACTGATGAAAAATCTATCTGACATGACTCTGGCAGAAATAATTTTCATGCACAAATGTGTTTATTAAAGCTTTATTCACAATATGTTTATATACGTTATGTCATTTTAATAAGGATCCCTTGAGAATACTGTAGTGCAGGGGTCAGCAACCTTTTTGATACTGAGCGTCATTTTTACATTTTCTTGTAAATCAGTGTGCCATGTCAACATTAAGGCTAACATGAAGTTTAATTATGACACTCCATCAACATTTTAATCCAACAGATCTGTTTTGAGCAAAAAATAACTATGTTTGAGTCCATCTGGTACTTTTGAAGGTACTTCGAGGTTATGAAAACATAATTTTAGAGTTGAAATCATTAACCCTACCAACCTTCCAACATGTTGATCAGGAATAAACGTAACAAATTGTTTTACTTTTTTTTTTTTTTTATACGCATTGTGGTTACAAATTATAAGCATAGTTCCCATTTCAGCTGCTTTAAATGACATTCACTCATTTATAAAATGTTGCAAAAGCAGCACATGTAAAAAAAGGAGAAATAGGAGTAAAAAACATAAATATGAGCACTATACAAGAATATCCCAGAAGTCATTTGGCGTGCAGTGGTTGCTGGTTTGCCATTGATTAAGACCACTGCAGTGCATTATTAGGGGACTTTTATCGCCCCCATGAGGCTGCAGAGAGAACTTGCATTCAGTGTGACTGTAGGGCAATACAGCAGGTTTTCTATAATGCATTTATCACCATTTTTGTATAGTTTAAGGCAGCATGGATGTGTGTTGTATAACCATCTGTCCACATTCATGCTGAAATATTAAACCTTTTTTATTTACAGGCCTGATGCAGACAGACGCCTGAGTGTAGCTGCCAAATTGGTAAGTCTTTGCAGTATACATGCAATTTTCTTTTACATCTTGGTGAAACATTTGACAAGAAATGCATCTGATAGATCTCAAATGAACCATGGCAGAGATAAAGCACAACATGGATTCTGAGTAACTGTGATGGTGATCAGAAGAGACTGAACTGCACAGAACTAACAGATGTGCAAAGCAAAGAACTTTTTCCTTTTTACAAAGTCTTGGTGCTTATGACTATGTGGGAAAGATGCAAGTGATTTTTTTTTCAATAGTGGAAATATAAAAATTAGTGGTGCATTTAGGGTCAATAAATGCATTTCTAGTGTGAAGTCACGTAACCATAAGCAATGCTCTTCAATTGTTTTCATGTGTTGTTCATGTTGTGTGTTCATGAGACAAAGATGAACAAAGTGAGAAACTCATTTTCCAACACACTGTAAAATGATCATGAACAAATATTTTCAACTCTGTCTACAAGACTTTGTCCTCCCGGGAGTGAGGCTGAAGTATTCTGAAGGTTAAGATGAGTTTTGTTGCTTTTCTAAACCAGGGGTAGAACAGGGCGTAAATGAGAGGGTTTGCACATGAGTTTAACGACATGATCCAAGACAACACAGCGTAGGACAAGCTGGTGGATGTGTCGTCACCTGCTAGAGCTGGATAGAAATACGGACAGTAGCACATCAGAAAAACACCGATCACAACCCCAAGAGTCCTGGCTGCCTTTCTCTCTGATTTTTTAGCAGTTATAGGTGCAGAGAGGCTGGCAGCTGCAGTCTGCAGCCGAATGACACGCACCTGAGAAATGGCAACCACAAACACCCTCATATAGAGAACAACCATGACAGTACAGGGCCCAACAAATGTGAAAAAGAGGTCAGCAATGCCTGAGATGTGGCTGATGACTACCACACACTCGCCGTGGCAGGTGCTGAACCTGCCCGGCTGCCCTAAGTGCCCCATTAGAATACAGCCGTTGTAGAGGAGAGAACAGGCCCAACACAAACAGATAGAAACTTTGATTCTGTTCAGGGTGATCTTAGAGGAATAGAGCAGAGGGTCACAGATAGCCACATAACGGTCTATGGATATGAGCACCATGTTGCCCACAGAGGCAGAGATCAGACAGTAAGACACATAAGGAGTCAGAGCACACATCAGACTCCCCAGCAGCCAGCACGTCTCCATGTGGAACAGGCCTTCGGTAGGCATCACCAGCAGCCCCATCACCAGGTCGGACACGGCCAGAGACAGCAGCAGGCTGTTGGTGGGGGTGTGCAGCTGACGGAAGTGGGAGATGGAGATGATGACGAGCAGGTTGAGAGTGACGGTGAGCAGAGAGAAGAAGGCCAGCAGCGTGTAGAGTGGAGCAGCCACAGAGAGGGGCTGCAGCAGCCGCCTGCAGGACGAGTTGAAGTCGGGGAAGCAGAGCGAGGCTCCCCCCGAGCTGTCCATCAGGGAGGAGGGGAGCACGCATGAGGCGGGAGCTGGAGAAACTGTTAATTTATTCCTCTCTAACTTCACCCTCCCATTTTTCCAATACCCTAAAGAGATGATCTAACTTCTCTCCCTCATCATAATCCTCAATCATCATTGCACATTTATCTTTATTTTTTTAAATAAAGTTTAACCAATAACTTTTGGCCAACATCTCTTAAGCACAAGCTCTCTAATTCATCATCAGGAAACAGTTTGACAACTTTCAGTGTTGCAGAATAAGTTGCTAAGAATTAAACAGGACCCTTTATTACTAGATTTTGTATTGTGGATTTAGGTGGTAAGTTTGCTGTTTTGAATATTCATTCAAAAGGTTCTACTCTGGTGTCTCATTTGAAGGTTCTATGTTTAACTTTTAACATGTATTCTCTCTAGGTCGTCCTCAGACGAGCCTTCCATCGTTGCTTCCAGTCATCCCGATTCTTCATACATCTGGCCAGTTCGTCGGTACTTTGTGCTCCTGCATCATCCTTGAGTATGTCCACATATGTTGGTGTGGGACGTCCCACAGACCGGCGCCCGTGTGTTGGTTCCCACAGCACAAGTTTGCTGGCCGACAGTTCTTCTGGCTGTTATTTTCTGGCTCAACCTTGGAATGCCCTCATACAGAGTCTTGTTGGTAACATGTGTACCCTTACTGATGTTTAATACTGCATGCAGCATTCTGGTGTAGCACCCGTCTAGAGACTTCTGCAGGGTTGGCTTCAGGGTCCAGCATTCACTGCCATATAGGAGAACAGACTCCACAGTTGCACAGAAGAAGCTAAGTTTGATTTTACGGGGGAGGTTGGAGTTCCATACACTGCTCATGCCATTCAGGGCCCTCCATGAAAGTGCCTTCCTCACTTTCAGGTCTTGCTGGGTTGAGTTGACCCATGAGCAGGTACTTGAAGTCTTTGACTTCCTTCAGCACAGTGCCTCCTGTAGTTGTGAGAGGTGGATGTTCTGGTGAGATGTTATACTTGATCACCTCTGTTTCCTTGGCATTTAGCCTAAGGCCAACCTTGGCACACTCCAACTCCACTCTGTTCATGAGTTCCTGAGCTTGTTCCACATTGTCGGAGAGCAGGCTGATGTCATCTGCATAGTCCAGGTCTGTCAGGACTACTTTAGGGTGTCTTCTCGACCTCCTTGGTGATAGAGTGAAGCCAAGATCCTGCTCTCGTCCACTGATGGCTTTTCTGAGTGCATAGTCCAGGACTATGATGAAGAGGAAGGGGGCTAGGGTGTCACCCTGCATTACGCCGGCACGGATATCAAACTCCTCGCTGTTGCCATCCGGGGTCACCACCTTGGCCCTTGTTCCTGTGTACATGGTCTCTATCGCCCGGAGGAGGTTAGGAGGGACACCGTAGGCCTTAAGGATCTTCACCATTGTGCCTCTGTGGATCGAGTCAAATGCCTTTTTGAAGTCGATGAAGCAGAGAACAGCAGTCAGGTTGACCCCCCTCACCTCTTCAATCACTCTCCTTAGTGCCAGGATCTGTGCCACAGTAGTTCTCCCCTCTCTGTATTAATGGCTTTTTATTGCCAATGTTTGAATGGATTTTATGCTGCGTGGATCTGAAGTGGGGTAGCATCATCGAGCCCATGGTGGAAATATATTATAGGAAAATTATTATTTGATTTGTGCCTGCCATTTTCTCCAAAATGAGCTAAGTTAGAGTTCTGTTGCAGTGTTAAGTACCGTGAACGTAGTCTAAACCTCGTCATCACAGAAAGCACCCACTCCTGCACAATATTATGTGTTTTACATGTTCTATATTGTTATTGCTGTTAATTGGATTCAATATGTTGTTTTCAAACAGTAATTTCCATGAAGAATGTATAAAAACCTTTAAAGTCCGTTTTCTCAAAATTAGTTTTTTCCTCATAAATCTCAACTTAAGCTCCACTTACAGACACCAAACTTCCCAGTTTTATTCTTAACTTTATTCTGAAGGTTTCTAAAGAGGACTTTGTCTATATATAATTCATACCCTGATTTATAGAACATTTTGTTCCAAAAAAACATTAAACAAAATTCCAAAAAAGAAGATATCCCAGTTTCCTTTTGTACAAAACTTTTAATCTAATATATCACCAAAATACAATAATAACTTTGAAATTTGCTTTATCCAATGTTCAGATTCATGACCTGGAAATATATTCAAATTAGCACATATTTCATTAATGCACACCTCATTAACATATCTAAACATATCATTTTAAAAACTTGTAATGCAATAAAATATTGTCTTAATGTAAATAACATACTGGGGAAGTTTCATGGTGATATCTAAGTTAAAAAATGACCCTATTTACCTGTAATGTCTCCTCTTATGTAGATGTATCTGTTTAACCTTGGCCTTTCCACACTATTTAGTACTTATTTAGTAGTTAGTAGTTTATTTAGTACTGCAGCTACATCTCTTTGAAGGCAGAGGACCATCGTCAAAGGTCAGCCATCAAAAGGTCTCGTCCATCATATTTAAAACATCTGAAACTATGCAGGATGACATCTTCTAGTGTATGAAAATATACAGGGTGTCCATAAAGTCTCTTTACAACTTAAAAAATGTATAACAAATGCAAATGAACAGACTAATATGTGGAAATTATCACAAAATGAGGAGTAGATATTGAAGTTTTATTGCCTCATTTAATAGACCTCTACATGGGCACCATTAGCCTTGTAGCAGAGCCTCATCAATGGTTGCCATGGCATCAGTGATCTTTTGCTTTAGGTCAGTGATGTCCCGTATCTTTGTTCGATAAACGATATCTTTAACCCTCTGGAGTCCACGAAAGCGCCGGAGCACGACTTCTTCATGACGTCATGACGTAAAAACGAAGCAACTCTTTTTCAGCAAAAGTCAAAATCACCACGACCAAGTGTAACATGATTTTACTTTTACTTAGATTTTTCAAATTTTGCAGTGTGCGTTTCAACATTTTTAATGCAATCTTTTGTTTTTACAGTTTTTTTTGTGTGGTTTTGGGGTATTTTTTTGTGTTTTTTGTGCTTTTTGTAATTTATTGTGTTTTTTGCAACAACAAGAAACCTTGTGTGTTTTTTTGTAAAACCAAAATTGTACTTTTTGTGTTTATTTATGTATTTATTATTTTATGTTATTTTGTGTACATTTTTGTTTTTTTATGTGTTTTGTGTGTGTGTGTTTGTGTTTTTTTGTGTTTCAAAATATTGATCCAGTAAGTCAAAATGACAAAATAATAATCAAGTGAGGTTGTGCTGAAAAAGATGATACCAGCATGGCATGGTAATCATTATTTAAGTTGCATATACAGGCGGAAATTAGAGTCCAAAACCAACCAAATAGCCCAAGACTCCATAGAGTTAACATAACCCCAAAGAAAGATTTTTTTGGTTTCAATTGCAGTTCTAACCGCAACCAAAATCTGAAGACTTTTCTGAACTGTTTATTTTTAGACGATCAACTGTTTTAGGTGGCTCGTTTGTAGCCATGAGGTTGAGAACACTATTTTATTTTGCATAGACAAGTGTTTACCTCAGTGTGGGGTTTCCCCGAATAGTTCTGCTGTTACCATTACTTATTTAGGATTATATTGAACAGCCAGAGTGTTGTATGTACATTTTCAATAGGCTAGTGTCACGCTCAGGTTCCCTGTGTTATTTTAGTGTATTTTAGAGCTTAAGTGTCAGGGATTGTTCACTCATTTGGATGTTTCTCTGTGAGGAGTAGCCATTTTTATAGGGCTTCATTTACCACGACCTAGTTCATCAACATGGTACCTTAAATACACAAATGCAATGTGATAAAAAAAATTAGATAACTGCTGAGTACATACAATAAATATGATGGAGATATCTCATCAATTCCTTTGTAAATTTTTATTTATTTATTGTAAAGAGACTTTAGGGGCACCCTGTACTCCTGTTATAAACAAGTATATCGTCTATATATTTAGTTCTCTCTGTTAATTCTGTCCTATTTAAGTGACACATCCTGTCCAGCTTGTTCTTGGCGGTTTAATATTCAGCCAACAATGCATAAACAGAATTTCTATGATTAAGTTTTAAGCCTCCACTACCCTAAAAGTCGGTAAAACTGCTCTAAGCTTTAAACTGTTAAAAGGTTTTCCCTTTGCTTGAATGAGAACAACTTGTTTACCTATTAACAGTTTATTTTTTAACACCTCCGATTAGCCTGGTGCCTCAGTGATTTAAAGGTGTTAGATTTTTTTTATCATAAAAGAGGTTTAATGAGGCGATCGTGCTTGTTTTGCTCTGGGGTGAGAAACTATAATTTGCTCTCGGGGGTATTACTCTGTTTACGTGCATTGTTGTGTGCACGGGAAATGTTGCATCATGTATCAACCATACTGGATATCATTGAATAGATAACTTTTTTGTTCACTTTTGATTTACCAATTTAAAGTGAGTTTGCATTTTTTATTGATGGATCATTCATTCATTATTATCTATAACAGAAATTGTGTGTACAGGTACATCTCAATATATTAGAATATGATGGAAAAGTCCATTTCCACTAGTTCAAGTTAAATAGCCCCAACCAAGTATTGAGTGCATATAGATGGACATACTTTTCAGAGGCCAACATTTCCATATTAAACATACTTTTTTAAAATTGTTAGGTCTTTATTAAATGTAAGCCATAATCATTATAATTAGAAAAAATTAAATAAATTAGACATGAAATGTGTATCTTTAACTGTAATCACATCAAAGCATCAAAGAAAAAGGCAGTTTTTCGCGACTTACGGCGCGAAAAATTCGTATTCCGTAGAGAAAAGTAATAGCACACCGGACGAAATTGCGTCCGCAAGAGGAATAAGAAGAACAGTAGTGCTCGGGGCCATACAGCTATTGCCGTATGGGACCAGTGCTCGGTGCGATTGCCCCGAGGTCCTAAAAATGCAGTCATCATCACAAACCTTTTGGGCTGGCTAAATCATATTGAATCATTGTTGAATGAGGCCTGATCATTTCTGTATTATTGCTTCAATATGATCATTCACTGATAGACAGACTGCACAGGATTTAATACAGCCCCATATTCAGAAACATAACATATTCACCATACAGTTTATGATTCACCATATCAGATCTTTTTAACAATACTTTTACTACACTTTTACCATACTTTAGGCTGTTTATTTTGTTCTAGCCTAAAGATCTCCTCACCTTTGTGTCTCACAGCAAACCTGTCTCCTACAAATTATGTTTGTATATTACTGTTTAATAATTAGCCTCAGTTGTGTGGTGATAAGGTAATCACTGCCTGGATTATGTACAGAAACAAGACTTTTTGGGGTGAATGAAACACTGATTTTCCTCATTATGTTAATAAAGGTAATTTATAGGAGACGGTAGACACCTGAGATACACACCTGACAGGCCCACACCTTGGCTAACGTTACACACACTATAGTTATCACACAGCATGATTAGCTGCTTTCTTAGCCTGCTCTAGTGATTTTATTAGCCCTTACTAACAGAGAAAAAGAGGATCGTGTAGATAAAGTAGAAGCACGTACCATCAGTCACCTCTTTAACTAGGTCGCGTCTTCTCACGTCTCCTCCGGTGAACAGCAGCTAGCAGGCCCGCCGTTGTGAAGTTTGCGGCTCCACTTGTACTCCCGAGCTATCGCAGTCTCTTTAACACTGTCCTCGTTTAGATAACTACAGTCAGAGACATTGTATGCTACCATCGGCTCATCCATTAGCGCAATATCTTCCTCCTCATCTTCCTCCAACTTAATCTCTCTGGCATTATCTTGGCTAACGTTAGCCGGACCGTCCGCGTCCTAGTCGGAGGTCCTGCTGTCTCTCTCTGAAATAGTCCATAGCCAGCCAGGGTTACTCCAATCAGCAACGATTCATGTCACCTGAAAGTAGGCTACCTACCTTTTCCGGTTTAGTTACAGTTTTTTACGATTGAATACAATTTTGATTGTTTTGTTTTGTTTAGCAAAACCCAACACACGAATAGCACAACCACATACCCAATTAGCAAAACACCTTAACTCCTTTGCAAAATGAACCACTCTTGTAAAAACTATACACTAACTTATCAAAACCATATTTTTTTACCATATGAAACACACACGTTGCATATGACTTAACTCTGTTTGCACCAGTTACACTCTGCTGTTGAAAACCTTAAACACTTTCGGCTAATTCTGCTTCTAAGTGCATAGAGTAGTATGGGTGAAGCACACAGTGAATTTGCAAAACATCGCTCGGATTTGCACAACTGTAAACACAATGTCTGCTCACACTTTTTGCAAAACAATACACACAGTGAACACTTGTATGCATTACTGTAGACACCACACAGGACACAAGACTAATGCTGTTGACAATGTTATTTATTTTTTTACATATACTCAAGCCAACATGGCGAAAAAAAAAAAACATTTCCCAGTTTTCATGAACATAACATTTTATCCTGTACAAAAAAAGAACCCCCCCCAAAAAAGAAAACACAGCACATAAATTGCTACTGTTGGTCTCTTCTCCTAGCTGGATCTGGCCAGAGAATTTCATCCACATCACAGGCGATATCCTCATTTGCAAGACAGCGGGGAAAGAATCGCCGTGCATGCCGTATCCACCCCTGTATGGCTGTGGCCTCAATCTGGTCACAGGCCTCCTCCATGGCCTGAATGAGGGCTACCCGAGCCAGGGGGTGCAGATCGTAAACCTTCCACCGCCATGCCGAGAAAAATTCTTCAGTTGGGTTAAGAAATGGAGAATATGGTGGCAGGAAAAGGACTGTGAAATGTGGGTGCTGCGTAAACCAGTTCTGAACCAGAGCAGAGCGGTGGAATGAAACATTGTCCCAGGTGACAACGTATTGGATCTGCATGTTGTGTTTTATACGGACCCATGTTGGCATGGCGGTGGAGGACCCCATTCTGGGTGATTGCCGCGCAAAGGGTGATGTTACCCCCACGTTGCCCCGGGACACTAATAATTGCCCTCTGGCCAATTACATTTCTTCCCCTCCTTGTGACCTTTGAGAGGTTGAACCCCGCCTCGTCAATGTAGATGAACTCATGCTGAATGGCCTCAGCATCCATTTGTAAAACTCTCTAAAATACAGTGAAATACAAGATTGTGTAGTTCAGCATAGATTTAGTGTACAGTACATTTACATGTAAAAAAAAAGGTTATGTGTGCAGTATGCAACATCAGAGTGCTAAAATGAACAATACATACCTCCACATACTCATGCCGCAGCTGTTTGACCCTCTGAGTTCCTCTCAAAAGGCACTCGGTACATCTGTTTCATTTGTACCTGATGTGCCTTCAGGATACGAGCTATGGTGGACAGAGAGACCTGATTCACATTCTGAAAGATGATTTGGTCTTCAATAATTTTGGCCTGGATTTCACGAAGCCTGATGGCATTATTTGCCAAAACCATATTCACAATCTCCCTCTCCTGCAGTGGTGTGAAAATGGGAGCCCTTCCTCCTCGTTGTACTCGACCCTCAATCCTATGTAGAACAAAATACATGTAACCTACTGTAAAATGTCACAGGAAGGGGTATCAAAAGTGCTGATATGGGGTGCATACAGTAAGAAGCTGTAAACAGGTCATTTTTTTTTACCTGTTTTCCAGTCTGAATGCCCTTATGACAGATGCCACGGTGAATCTGCTGAGATTTGGCTGGACTCTCAGTCCAGCCTCC